>NC_056725.1:1849028999-1849161499 GCF_019279795.1 Protopterus annectens | reverse complement strand
TATATATAGACAGCAATATATAAATATATACATGTATCCATACATATACAGATAAATCTGTATATAGTAATGTGTGTATATATATATATATATATATATATATATATATATATATATATATATATATATATATGTGTGTGTGTGTGTGTGTGTGTGTGTGTGTGTGTAAATATAATGTATATAGCTATGATATTATACAGCAGTTTCGAATTACATATGTTCACAGGCTGTGCATATGGGGGTGAGGGGTTCAATCAACAAATGTGTAACATGTAGCATCAACCCCCACCTCCAGCTAGACCGGTGAAACATACAGACACATAATAAAAGTAAACACAACACTGCTTCTCAGACCACAGGCAGGATGCTACCAGTGGGAGAGACCTGCCACGTTTAATTTTGAAAGAAAGACATCAATGTCCCTTGTAGGACACCCCACAAATTACTGATCACTGGAGTCAGTTCCTGTCATGAGTCATCAAACCAGGCTGTAGACATATACAGACTAGTAGGTTGTGCAAGCCTGATACCCATGCATCGACACAACGTACAACATGGGTCCTGACATGCAGAGAGTGGGCAGTGTGTAGTGGAGTGGTTAGACTCCACTTGCACCCACAGAAAAGATAAGTGCTGTAGAGGAGGGGCAGGTGGGGGAACTATGGGTATGCAATTATGGGCCTAGGCATGCAGGTGTTGGCTGGCGCAGTTGTATTAGGACCACCACGGGGATTTAAGTAATATTCCGAAATGGGCAGAGCTTACACCCTTACCTCTCAACCCCTAAGAGCAAATCCACTGGACAGGACATAAACCGTTAGGAGAACAAATAGGGACCATACCTCTCAACTGTCCGTGATTTTCAGGGACGTCCCTGATTTTGACTCAAATTTTAACTCTGTCCCTCTTAATCCCTCCTAAAACTAGTGACATTTGGAGGAAAGGTGGTTAATTACACTTAATGAATAATGACAATAATTAAGTGTTATAAACTCCTTTTATTTCAGAAAATGTGTATTAATTCACATGCTCTGATTCTGTCAATGTTTCAATTTAATAGCACTAATATTTTTAAAGTGTCCCTGATTGTCCCTGAGTGCTTCTTGACTTGTCCATGATTCAGCTGAAATTTGTCCCCACTTGTTTGAGAGGTCTGATAGGGACGGAAAACACATATTCCACTTATAACTTAGAAAGCTGATAGAATAATAGGTATGCATTAGCATGACTCGACTGAAGGATGTGGGGTCCTAAACCCAATTACTTGTCTGTATTTAATGGTATCAGTTCCCGGGTATTTGCCAGACAGGTGCAGACTGTAAGATGAACATACCAATAGTATGAAGCAAACTCTGGCCAGGCCACGGATTCCGTACAGTCGACCAGCATGCTTACGCCTAATGGGCAGCCATTCCCGATATGGGTCCCACCGCAGCACAGTCCAGTTTAAATGGCTAATTATGGTATGACTATATGTGTCAATGCATAACCCACTACACAACACCTACGAACACATGGTCGCAACTCCCCACTGTAGGCATGTAAGCTGATGTAATAGGCGTCAGAAGGTATTATTGTAGTCATTACCCCCACTCAGGGGTGTGAGTGTCACATGCAAACAACAATTGCAGTGCATTTGCAAGTGCAGGAGGAAGTGGGTGTAAGCCTGTTTGGGCGCCAGTATGCGAGTATCACACTGGTGAACCAATGTAGAGGCTAATTGAGTATAAGAAACTGTATCCAGAGGTTAGCATTACTTAGCTCCATGCAAACCCACTCACACCCTCTCCCAACTGCTTTAAAGTGCCTTAATCACTCTGTACCCAACAGCACATGTTCTGGCCAGCAACAAAATAACCAGTCTCTGCAAGGCTAGAACTCTGGACCCTGTATATCATAGTCATAGTAGTAAACCACTACACCATGATAGTAATACATATAAAGGAGGTATCAGCAAACTAATCCTCACAACAGCGGAAATCAAATCAAATATGTGAACTGAATCTATGTACAGTGTAATGTGCTATAACCTGCCACAGACCATAAATATGTCAATTGGAGTACTGCAGTAAACATAGGTTCATAGGTAGGTACTAGGCTATTGGCCCTGGGGCCTATACAAGCCCAGCCAAAAAAGGTACCCTGGCTTTTTCCATCCAAGAAAATTATTTTCCTGTGCCACTGTCGAGCAGAGCCACAGAGGTGATCCCGGGGGTGAATTTCCTATTTCCCATCCAATCATCAAGGTTTTTCTTGAAGAGTGGTAATGAGGGGCTTTGTTTGATATAGATAGGTAGTTTATTCCAGAGTATGGGAAGTCTCTGGGACAGGAATCTATCCCTCCACCATGTTCTGTTTAATGTCATGACAAGGTTTAGGTCCCTAGAGCGTGTAGCTCGGAGGGACTGGGATTTCTTTAAGTGGAGCATGTCCAACAGCTCTGGGTTTGACATAGCTTTGTATGTTAAGCAGAGATCACCTCTGAGTAGGCGATATGTGACGGAGTAAAGCTGGAGTTTTTTGAGACGGTCTGCGTAGGGCATCTGTTTGAGGCCGGTAATCTTCTTTGTGAGGTATTTCTGCGAACTTTCCAGTTGTTGTAGATGTCTTGTGAGGTACATACCAAAAGGGGCATTGTACTCTATAATGGGTCTAATGAGTGATGAGTAGAGGGGAACAATGACCTCTTTTTTTCTGAATGAGAAACCTTTTGTGATGAGGTGTGCCACGTAGAAGGATTTCCTGACTACTGTGGCAATGTGATTATCAAAGGAGAGACTACTGTCTACCTGTGTCCCAAGGTCTCTTATCACACTTTCAGTGTTAAGTATACTACCACCTATGTTGTAGTTCATGGGTACAGAGTTTTTACCAAAGGGGATGACAATGCACTTTTTGGCATTGAGCTTGAGGCCATGGCTTTTACACCAGGCATCTGTCTCAGTGAGGCCCTTTTGTAGGATGTCCACATCGTTAGGAGTTTCGATTATGGCTCCTAGTTTGCAGTCATCTGTGAACTTCATTAGCCAAAGACCTTCTGTGTTAGCCTGTACTTCAGAGAAGTAGATACCAAACAGGAAAGGACCCAGGACTGAACCCTGTGGTACTCCATTTGTCACTGGTCTGAAGTCAGATTTGGAGTCTGCTACTTTCACAGTGTGGGTTCTGTCAGTGAGCCAGTTGGCAACCCATCTTGTGACATATAGATTTATACCTAGTTTAGTGAGTTTATCTATAATTCCAGAGTGGGGGATGGTGTCAAAAGCCTTGGCAAGATCTAGGCTGTGTGAACCACCTTACCCTTGTCTACGGCTTTGGTGACTGCTTCAAAGAAGTCTATCAGGTTTAGGAGACATGATCTGCCATTTACAAACCTGAACTGGATGGGATCCAGAGTTTGGAGATTACCAATATCTTTGTTTATAAGTTCCATGATGATACGTTCCATGGCCTTGCAGACCAGGCTCATCAGGCTAATGGGGCGGTAGTTCCCAGGGTCTGTGGTGGCTCCCCCCTTGTGGAGTGGGATAACCATTGCTGTGTGCCATTCAGCAGGCACAAAGCCTGAGGTGAGGCTATGATTGAACATGGTACTTAGGTGGGGTGCCAGTTCATTCTATAGTTTGTGTAGAACGCAGCCTGCGATGTTGTCTGGTCCCATGGATAGTGTGTTCTTGACTTTGGAGAGTGTGGTTTTTACCTGTGCAGCCGTGATTACAGGAACTTTGCATTCTTCTGGTATAGAGATGGGCTCTTTAGGGGGTGAGAGGGGGGTAAAGTTAGCATTGAACCTATTTGCCAGGATGTTGGCAATATCAGTTGGGTCTGTATATTTAGTGCCATTGTGCTCTAACTCAAAGCAGATCTGAGTGTTGCCATTGAGATTCTTGACATAGCTATAGAATGCTTTCTGGTTGTCTTTAGAATCAGTGGCAATTTTGTTTTCGTAACTAACTTTGGAGGATTTTATCAGGGATTGCAGCTTCTTACTGAGGCTGACCAGGGAGCTCCTCCACTCATGGGATTTTACTCTCTTTTGCAAGAGTTTTTTCCTTCTGTTGTACAGTTTGTTTATGGCAGGGGACCACCAGATTGGCTTCCTTTTTTTGGAGGATAGCGTCTTGGTTCTATTTGGGATAGCATGATCCATGCACTCATATAAGTGCTTATAAAGTGTAATTTTGTAGGATTCAGTAGTCATAACTGTATTGTCCATCTGCATGAGTGTCATGAAGTTCATCACTTGTGTCTTAAGAAGCATGAAGTTCGCTTTGGAGAAATTTTTTACCATGGTTTCCTTAATGGGGGGTGGAGGCAGGATGTGGATATCTAGGGTAATTAGCTTATGGTCGGAGCGGACCAATGAGTCGTTGACTTCAGGTGTGGAACACCGGCCACTCATATTGGTAATGACTAGATCCAGGATATTGTTGCCCCCGATGGGGTGTGGATAAGCTGATCCAGGGCATTGGAGTTTATGAATTCGAGAAAGCGTTGAGCGAAGGAGTTGGTACATGAGTAGTTTTCCCAGTTAATGCTGGGGTAGTTGAAATTGCCCATTATTAGGGTGTTTGGTTGAACCCTAATATTTTCCAGTACATCAAGAAAAGAGGAGTGGGAATCCTGGGGCATGGTGGGTGATCTGTAGCAAGCTACAATTTGGATTGCAGTTTTGCCCAGAGTTAGTTGCACTTGGATAACCTAGGCTGCATTATGGAGGTGTGGATATCCTTAATGAATATGGACACATCCCCACCTTTGGTGTTCCGGTCCAGGTTACATGGCTGAAAAGTGTGGTATGAGTTATAGCCTGGTAGTGGGTGCTCTCTGGAGCCTTGAACCAGGTCTGAGTCACTGCACAGATATCGATGTTCTCCATTTTAAGGAGTGCCTCGAGTGAGTGCATTTTGAGATTTAGACTTCTAGCATTGAGTAGCATCACCCTCAGTTTTTGCTTGCCTGTTCCTGTTACACTGGTGAATTTGTCATGTGAACCTTGCCTAAAAAAGGCACTATAGGGTTGGCAAAAACCGTAGCCAGTATCCGGAATCCCAGGGGTGACAGGTGCAGGCCATCTCTGGCAAAGCATTGTGGTCTGTCGACCATGTCATCCCAGGCAGACAGATACTGGATCCCTTTAGAATGGCACCAGAAGCTTAGCCAATTGTTGAAGTCAATCATTTTGTCCTTGTACTGCGGCATCATTCTGGGTGATGGCAGAATGTTACTCAGGGCTAGGGTCATACCTGCCTGGGCTACAAGATAGGAGAGCTCTTCTATGTCTCTTTTCATGTAGTCCAGGGAGGTATGTCTCAGGTCATTCACACCAACATGGACAATGACAGAGTCATATTTGTAGTTGTTGTGGAGTGACCTGAGTGCATGGGTTATGTGGCAGATTCTGGCACCTGACAGGCAGCTGACAGTAACCCTCTCCTTGTTTAGCCTGGTGAGTGGGACATCAGTGTGCCTGACTATAGAGTCGCCTATGACTAGTGTGTTGGATACGTTGTTTTGCCTTATTGGCTGTGGTTGAGTGGCACACTGAGTCTGTGGTGTATGTGTCATTTGGGTTGTGTTGGGGGGGGTGGAGGTTGCTTGCATTTCTGCTTTGGAGGTCTCTGTTGCTTGAGCAGATTATTATTGAGAGCCTCCGCGAATATTTTTGTGTTTCTATCTGTGGATTTCGTGGTGTAGATTTAGTGAGACTATGTGATGAGTGTGGTGTGGTGCAAGTGTTTACCTTTTCCTCTTGACTGTCAAGTTCAGCCTTGATTGGAGAGAGCTTTACCTCCAGTTTGGCTAGATAAGTGCATCTCTCACAGGTTGTAGTGTTGGGTGGTAGGAGTAGAGGGTTGTCTGTGTACATGAGGCAATTTCTACATGCTCCCAAGATGCCCAGATTCGACAGATAGACAGGAGAGAACACTGGGAGCTGACCCTTCGACATGCCTGAATAAAAAACTATGTTCCTGTAGATAAGTGAGGAAAGTGAGCACAAGAGCTGTTTTTCTCTAAGCAAGTGAGGAAAGTAAGTACCAAAACTTTTTTCCTCTAGGTAATGAGGAAGGTTGAGTGCTGTAGTAATTAGTAGGTTATTTAGTGCTTACAAGTTCTGAACAAGTGCTGATCACGAATAAGCAAATTCAAGTGCTAAAAGTAAGAATCTGTATCTGGACTAAACTAGTTTACAGGAATGGGGGGAAACAAGTGCAAATGGGGCTTTTTAATCAGAAAGTTGAGAGAGATGGAAAAACTGCCCAAACGGCCAATAACTACAATTTCTGGGCCAGAACCACTCCTTATGTGGTAGATAGGTTACCTAGTGCTTACCACTCCCACTGATAAGCTAGAAGGCTTCCCTCCAACACAGAAAGCTTGGGGGGGGGGCTGCTCATAAGCTTACATACAGTCCTGGATACAGCAAATCTGAATCTGGACTACACTAGTTACAGGAAAGGATTTTTTTTTTTATATATACAGAAAAGTAGCTAAACCAGCAGTCAAAACAATTCAAATGCAGTGTAAGCTAGCACACTTGAGTATGTAGCAATGTTAGACCAAACAGTTTAAAAAATGCAATTAAATTAAAAAAGAAAAAAACATAGAGTTGAGGTGTCACTGTAATAAAGATATAAAGTCCCAGGACCCCATACAGTGTATGTACACATGAATGATGGATACCAGACACATATATAACCTATAATGAGTAAGACATTATTGACAAAAGGCAAATATAATGCTAGATAACCAATAAGTAATGCTAACTGCAGCACAGCCCAACTAAGTAATTGTAAGCAATGTGTAGGGAGGCCAATACAATATGCCCACAGCTACACCTCTTTAAGCATTACCAACCTGAAGTAAGCAGGTATACCCATAGCTTAGCCTTTTCTAAACCGGCCAATTACGGAAAAGTGAGGGAATGTGGCCCTACTTAAACCAAAGAGGTGGGAATACGGCTCATAACTGGTTGTAGCATCCCCTGCAGGCAGAATGGCTGGAGTGGAAGAAGGCACTTGCATTAGAGCACAGCACTGGAGCATCCAGGAGTCCAAATTCACGCTATGGCTCCTGGTAAAGCACCATGACAGGAGACTACTGCATGGCCAGTACCAGGGCTTGCAGTACAAAACGGAGGCCTGGAACAGTCTCGCCCATGACCTCACTAGCGCCATAGGTATCCCTCGGACTGGTGAGCAGGTCAGGCACCATCATGCAGACCTGAAGCAGCAGAGGGGGGATGTCCTGGAACAGTGGATCCAGGAAGTAAGGCAGATACAGAATGCCCCAGAACTGCCTAAGTACTCCTTCCACTACGTAGTTAATAATTGCCTAACTTGTGTATACTATGGATAGGTATGGCTAAATATCACTGTACTTCTCTGATAGCTGCAGATGAGTGTGCTGTGAACCAGCAAGCCTATGATGCTAGGCTGCAAAGAATATGTCGCGAGGCAGGTTAGTAAATAGCCTGCATGTACTGTCATAACAAATAAATGTAAGAACCTCAGAAAGTGTTGTACCAGTATACATTGTGTAATATGCTGCAAATAAAGGTGTAACCCCTGCATTGCTTCTGTTTACTCTGCAGTCATATGTTGTTGTACTGTTACAGTTATTAAATAGTACTGTTGTAGTAAGCAGTGTTACCCACACTGTGGTATGCAGATAAAATGTGTATGAAGTGCTGTATAACAATGTCAGAAGTGCAAAAAGGTCAGTCATATTAGACTAAATACATTGCAAAGCCTCACAACAATTGCCTGATAGCATAGTGTACAGTGATCTTAACTGTAATGCTTTTGTCACACACAGCAGGGCTTTGGATCCCAGGAGCGCCAGTGAGTTGTATGCATAATCATTCCACAAAACTGCACACAGTTTGTTAGAATGTTCAGTGAGAAAGCCGTGTGCATATATACACATAATATCTGTACAAATTATGCTATAATGCTCACATAGAAAGTGGTATGCATATTCATACCCCTCAACTGTTCCAATCTGCCCAGTATGTCCTGATAAATGGCCCACATCACCTGCCTTTTGCCCTGTTCCCCTGACAAATTAGTGTGATGATCCAAGAATTATAGGCAGCTGTAAATGACATATAACTGATAGTCAGACTTGTACATTGTCAGAGAATGTACATACAAACATACCTGTCATCCCAGCATCTCACCCAAAGTGTATGACAGCAGTCAGCAGTCTCAAAACATGTTGCATTAACACCAGCATCTTGTCAAGCCTGTACATAAGACACAGGTCCCATATGTACTAATCTTCAAACATACATTGTACAATATAACGCCATTGGGTAGTGTAATAATACATGTAAGGGACAGACCACTGCTGTGACTATGAATGTTGTGAAAACTACAAGGATGTATTAGTTGTTAATTGAACTCTCTCTCTTTCTCTCACCCCTACCATATGTGCAAAAATAACTGATTTACACAACTCATTTGGTATGTCTACACACCTAATCTTTGTTGGGACATATGTCCTATTGGTTTATAAATATTCACATCTGTTTCTATGCATGTGCCATGTTAAAATATTCCCATATTGGTGTCCTGTTGCCATCAATGAAACCTGCATGTTGTTGTAATGGCCACTGTTTACCCCCATATGCATGTGTTCTGCCTGCTGTGCAACTATGTTATATCTGGTGCCCTGGGTAATGGGAATACCTATGCATGCTGTTATAACTAATCATGAATGCTGTTGACTATTACTAAGCCATATCTGCCTTAAACATGCTACAACATAGCTTGTATGGGAAGGCCGGTCCCAGCAGACCCACCTGTCCCACCTCAGCTGGCCATGGCACCGGGCAGCAGCACATCTGAGGCCCAGCCTAGGACTTCCTCGTCCATTGGCCCTGTACCACCTTTGGATGGAACCACCGCAGGGGATGGGGCTCGGCCCCCTCTGGGAGTGGGAGTGGACAGGAACCTGTCACCCGTGGTATGGTCCGGGCAGTGGTGCATAGAGAGCTCAACAGGGAGATTCAAGACTGCCTATGACAGCTTGAGGGCTGAGTGGCACAACTAGAGGGTGATCCTGCCCCTCCTAAACAGCTCCCAGCACAGCCACTTTCTGAGCTGTGAAGGTGCAGTGGTAACTGCCCATGGGTGGGGACCTCAGTCCCACTGTATCCATTTGTGGGCTCATGGGCTTGCAACTTCTAAACACCCCTCCCCATCCAAGGTGTTCCCCTCCACATGTCGTCTTGTTTTTCTTGTCTGTAATCCTACCCAACCTATCCTCCCTGATCATTCCTACTCTCCTTCCCCAACATCCCACTCTCACCTAAAATAAAAGAAAAAAAGGGCAATCTATTCCCGCAAAAAAAGCACGCCCCATACATAGTTGTCCATTTCACACAAGTGTCCACTCGACACATGTAAACATTTCTAATTGGCATCACAACATACTATTGTTGTCCTCACCCCTCTCTCAGGGTTGTGAGTGTCCAAATGTACCACCAAATTTATTGCATATGTACAACCGTTGCTGTATAAGAAATGGACAGCTATGGACCTTCCTGCATATACCTAGCTACCTTCCCTACTGTCTTCCCTCTTTGTGCCCCTTTTTCACCACTTTCCTATTACCCCTTTTTTCTTTTCTTTTAAAAAAATTAGCACGGAGTAAGTGGGAGTAAGCACTTTTAAGCAGCAGGTACATCAGAGAAGGGCTAGGAGACTAAAACCTAAGCATTGTCTGTCACACACCTACCAGTACAGGGGTTCAAACCTCTGAGTGACTAGCCATTACTATTACAAGTGCATGCAGTTACTCCATGTGCCACATAGCTGACATGTTTGTGTGCTGTAAGAACATATATGTGTGCTGGTGAGCGACATCTGCCACAGAGATGTAGTAGACATACATTAGGTGTAGCACACATAGCTGTCCACATGAACAGATGTCATTGTCAACACAACCACACTCGCTAAGGGACTCAGACACATTGGCACACTTTGGCAGGCTCACAAATACACTTCCTAACATACTAATTTTGCCACACTGCAGTAATGCACAGGTATTACATGCACCACAGGGGATATCCTGAGGTTCTATGGGATAGGGCATGTGAACATGTCTGACATCAGTCAGTATGTCAATGGGTGTTATACTGGGTGTGGCTGTGGTTGGGAATATCATACCGCACACGCAGACACAAGGTGCCAGTACTGACATGCATGTGTGCATTGCTTCATGGGTGTGTGGTTGTTGGCTGTGCAAGGTGGCTGTAAAGGCTGGGTGAGGGGTAATCCTTGGCATCAGGCCACCTGACAGTGGTCTACAGTGTGGTTCAGGGTTGTAGTGTCTGCAATGTCCCACACAGATGGTTATTGTATGACCTGTCCTGTCATCCTGGTTACCATTGTGTGTGGCCATTGCTTTACAATGCATGCCATGTCTGTGTTTGATAGTCCTTGACATGGACAATGCCTGGGATGTGCACATCCCACAATAATGTGTAGTGATATGTTTAAGTGAACCTGGTTTGCCTGGCACATGTTGTGTACACTGACTGTTATCATCAGATGTGCCAATACTGGCCTATGCCAATACTGGCCTGGTGTGGCAGGACCTGCTAATAGACAGCAGGTTGACCCTGCACCTGCAATGATAGCATGATACAGGTTTTCCCTGGTGTCAGTGGCATTTGTCCATACAGGGCATGTGTGTAAGTCATTGTATGTCCTTTTCCTTTGTGGATCACATTTGATGGCACCACATATGTTGCAGGCGTCCAGTGGGGAACATAGTAAAGGTGCATTGTCTGCAATTATGTGCCTATTGTCCTGTTGGACAGGGTACCATGCCCTCTGCGGTCCACTGCAATCACACCATGCCTACTATCTGTCAACAATGTTCAGGGTACCAGCAACATAGCGGGATATTCTAGGCAAGTGTGTTTGTGTATGACACATGGGTCCAGACCATATTCTGGGTAATAGTAGGGTTGCTTACTGTGTTCAGGCCTTTTGCTAGATGTAGGGGTATGGCTTGACAACCCAGTCTTTTGGCTGATTGAAATTTATAAACCTTGTGAGGTGGACGTTGTGACATATAATATGGCCACCATATAGGAAAACTACAAAACCCATTCCTCAACACGTCCAGTGGTCAAACATTCACAGCCACCTCCACACAGGCTCTGACTGTCAAACACACACACACCTGCTATGTCTTGGAATAGAACTCCTAACTAACTAGTTTATCACACTACAGCATTAAGCAGTTATAGCACGTGCTACGGTGATTACTGGGCTACACCATCCCCAAGGGTGTATTTCACAAGGAATAACATCAGCAGGTTTACCAAAGTAGGGCATTTCAGATTTCCAGCAAGTGAGTAGCCCAAAATGCATTGCTCACAAAACAGACAGTGAGATACACACAACATGCCCACATCTGACATGTGTGGGTATAGAACCCATGACCAAAATCTATAGCACACTACTGCATGGAGATGTTACATGATGCACCACTAGGATTAATAGGGCACTTATTCCCCAGATGTGCATTTTTACAAGGTCTGACATCAGCAGGAGTACCAAAGTAGGGCATTGTAAATGTCCTGCAAGTGAAATACGGTATAATGCATTGCTCCCTACACAGACAATTAAACACACAGAAAACATACATAACTAGCATGATTGTGGCTGGATCCCTGCCACAGTTCTAAATCACACTCCAGTGGTACACAGTTACAGGATGTGCTACAGAGATTACTGGGTTACATCAGTCCCAGAGGTGTATTTCTAGGTGGGTGACATCAGCAGGGTTGCCAAAGGTGAGTATGTGAATCGTAAGGAGTGTGCGTACTCTAAAAAACATTGTCCTCTTCTCAGCTAGACAGACACACACACAGTTGGCATATCAGGGATTAGAACACGTACCAAACTAGCTTATCACACTACAGCATTACACAGTTACAGGACACACTACGGAGATTACTGTATTACAGCAGTCATACAGGTGTATTCGTAGGTGGGTGACATCAGCAGGATTGCCAAATGTAAGTATGTGAATCGTAAGGAGTGTGCATACTCTAAAAAGCATTGTTCCCTTCTCAGGAAGACAGACACATACACAGTTAACATGTCTGTGATTAGAACACCTACCAAACTAATTTATCACACAACAGCATTACACAGTTACAGGACATGCTACAGAAATTATTGGGTTACAGTAGTCCCAGAGGTGTATTTCTAGGTGGATGACATCAGCAGGGTTGCCAAAGGTGAGTATGTGAATTGTAAGGAGTGTGCATACTCTAAAAAGCATTGTTCCCTTCTCAGGCAGACACACACATACTTAGCATGTCTGGGATTAGAACACCTACCAAATTAGTTTATCACACTACAGCATTACACAGTTACAGGACACACTATAGAAATTACTGGAGTACAGTGGTCCCAGAGGTGTATTTCTAGGTGGGTGACATCAGCAGGATTGCCAAAGAAGGGCATTTCAAGTGTACTGCAAGTTGTATGTCTTTTACCTGTGTGTACCCGCTGCTTACTGTCACGAAAACACATTTACACCCACTTACAACTGCATAAAAGTGTCTTATTCAGTCTTAAATGACATTATCAACAAGCCTTGCAGATCTTGAACCCTGGACGATGCTCACCAAGGTCACTGGACTTACCACAAAGTCATCTGGGATGTATACATGTTTCATGGTTTTTACAATACACATCTTACTACAGGTATTCCACAGTACTGAAAACAAATGGGACATTCACTTTGTGTACATATGTATAGTACTCTTGAATGTACTGTACTCTGTGAAACAACATAGACAAGTCTACATCTGTACAACTGTCATAACTAAATGCATATTTGCACCTACTGGATGTGTACACACACACACACATGCACACACACACACACACACACACACACACACACACACACACACACACACACACACACACACACACACATATATAGGTTCATAGGTTCATAGGTTCATACTAGGCTATCTGCCCAAGGGCATTTATAAGCCTAGCCCATAGTTATGTGGCTTTCGCCACCCCTTTAGTTTGAATAAAAACTATGCCTATCATTTTGCTGTGCCTCTGTCAAGCAGTGACACTGAAGTAATCCCATGATATCAGCATCTCCCATCCATTGGTCAAGATTCCTCTTGAACAAGGCCAGCGAGGTGCTCTGCCTCACATGTACCGGGATTTTGTTCCACAGCATAGGGAGTCTCTGGGTGATGAATCTGCCCCTCCAGCACATTCTATTTATAACCGTGTCAAGGTTTAAGTCTCCCGCCCTTGTGGTTCTGAGGGATCTAGATTTTTGAGGTGAAGCATATTCATCAAATCTGGGTTTGACATGGCCTTATATGTCAGGCACAGGTCACCTCTGAGCAAGCGGTATGAGACTGAATAGAGCTGGAGTTCTTTCACTCGGGCAGCATAAGACATATTTTTGAGACCCTTTATCCTTTGGTGAGGAAGAATCAAACCCCTGAGACACAGCTATAGCTATATATATATATATATATATATATATATATATATATATATATATATATATATATATATATATATATACACACACACACACACACACACACACACACACACACACACACACACACACACACACACACACACACACATGTCTGAACACCCTTTGTGAACTGATGTGTACACAAAACCAAGGCATCTCTTGTTTTATAACATTTAAATCGTAATCAGTTCACCAGAGAAGGGATGGTTGTTGTGTATGTGGGGTTTGGGGTGGGGAATGATGGCTAAGGAAATATACCCTGGGGATTGTGGAGTTTGGGAGGGAGAATGATGGGTATGGACATACACCCCGGTGACCACTTCTGTATCACTGCTTGACAGTGGCACAGGAAACCAACATACCCAACTATAGTCGTTCTTGACTGTCTATTCTTTTCTATTCCTAACTATGTAATAATTTGTAGACTCCACTGACCACAGATGTCTACCATGGTGTGCAGCATAGTAAAAGGCATAACACATGTGTATGTCTGGCTACAGGGTAGTAACACACACACACACACACTTGCCAGTATTATGCATACACGTCTTGCCTATGTAAAAGTAACTAGTAGAGTGGTATGCAGTTGGGGTATGTGCCACAGACACCATACAATTACACTTACTCTGATTCTGCCTCTGAGCTGGGTGACATCACAGGTCTGATTACTTGCAGTGGGGTGGGAGGAAAGGGTGGTTTAGCAGATGACAAGGATAAAGGCCAGTGTAAAAGGTGGTTTCTCTTTGGAAAGCAACAAAACCCACTGTCATGACAAGATGCAGACACAAATACATAACCACACTCAGTCATTTACTGACACACGCACACACACACACACACACACACACACACACAGTTGCCAGTGGTGGGGTCAGAACTCCTGCCTATCTACAAATCACTATTACAGTACTACACAGTCACAAGATGCGCCACAGAGATTTCACATATCCAGGCAGTCAGAATGCCCTTCTAAGAGTGAGGACAACAACAGGGATATTGACAGTTAAGATGTACATAGCTGTAAACCTGTGTGTTTAAAGTAGGAGTCCATTACAACCTGTATGCACAAACATGACACATCATCAGCAGGTAAGATATAGGTAGGCCTGAGATATATAGCTGTAGCACAACAAGCCCTGAACTGGAGTATGCCCATATGTGGAATGGAGAGCTACTATCACTATACAGGGTTACAGTGGTCATGCTCATATACATAGAATCACAGAACTTGTTTGGATGCATTGACTCCAATTACACAAGGTCACACTGGGCATGCTCATACACTTAGTAGCACAGGGCCGTTTTGGATACACTATGACTACAACTACACAAGGTTATACTGAGCATGCTCATACACTTAAAAACAACGGGCTTGTTCAGATGCACTTACTCAAATTACACAAGGTGGCAGTGGGTACGCTCATACATTCAGTAGCACAGGGCTGTTTGAGATGCTCTCTGATTCTAACCATGGAAGGCCACAGTGTGCATGCATATACACTTAAATGTACACAACACATTGTAATGGAACCCTATTGTAAACACAGAGGTTTACAGCTATGTACATCTTAACTGTCAGTATATATGCACATCATACAGGTTTACTACCAGATACCTGTATGTGGCCCGTAAATTATATATCTGTGTCTGTGCTGTGTGATACACATGCATACATGTACATGAAGTACTGACATATATATCTGAAGTATACACAATCATGCATGTGTGGAAGTGACACACAATAGGTTAACTGGGACACACAGGTGGATGCTAACTACAGCGTGTGCCACACACATTGCTGCCCTGAAAGGCATACATTGATAGCCAGTTGTGGACAGTAGCATTATACTTGGAACAGTGGCATGTGCAAGCATAATTTGTGAGCCCCATTGTCTAATGGTACTGAGGTGCAGGTGTCAAGATGACCTCTCCGGCTGTGTTAGTAGTTGTCATTTGGGTACAGTGGTCCCAGAGGTGTATTTCTAGGTGGGTGACATCAGCAGGATTGCCAAAGAAGGGCATTTCAAGTGTACTGCAAGTTGTATGTCTTTTACCTGTGTGTACCCGCTGCTTACTGTCACGAAAACACATTTACACCCACTTACAACTGCATAAAAGTGTCTTATTCAGTCTTAAATGACATTATCAACAAGCCTTGCAGATCTTGAACCCTGGACGATGCTCACCAAGGTCACTGGACTTACCACAAAGTCATCTGGGATGTATACATGTTTCATGGTTTTTACAATACACATCTTACTACAGGTATTCCACAGTACTGAAAACAAATGGGACATTCACTTTGTGTACATATGTATAGTACTCTTGAATGTACTGTACTCTGTGAAACAACATAGACAAGTCTACATCTGTACAACTGTCATAACTAAATGCATATTTGCACCTACTGGATGTGTACACACACACACACACACACACACACACACACACACACACACACACACACACACACACACACACACACACACACACACACACACACACACACACACACACACACACACATATATAGGTTCATAGGTTCATAGGTTCATACTAGGCTATCTGCCCAAGGGCATTTATAAGCCTAGCCCATAGTTATGTGGCTTTCGCCACCCCTTTAGTTTGAATAAAAACTATGCCTATCATTTTGCTGTGCCTCTGTCAAGCAGTGACACTGAAGTAATCCCGTATTATATCAGCGATCTCCCATCCATTGGTCAAGATTCCTCTTGAACAAGGCCAGAGAGGTGCTCTGCCTCACATGTACCGGGATTTTGTTCCACAGCATAGGGAGTCTCTGGGTGATGAATCTGCCCCTCCAGCACATTCTATTTATAACCGTGTCAAGGTTTAAGTCTCTCGCCCTTGTGGTTCTGAGGGATCTAGATTTTTTGAGGTGAAGCATATTCATCAAATCTGGGTTTGACATGGCCTTATATGTCAGGCACAGATCACCTCTGAGCAAGCGGTATGAGACTGAATAGAGCTGGAGTTCTTTCAGTCGGGCAGCATAAGACATATTTTTGAGACCCTTTATCCTTTTGGTGAGGAAGAATCAAACCCTGCGCAGACACAGCTATAGCTATATATATATATATATATATATATATATATATATATATATATATATATATATATATATACACACACACACACACACACACACACACACACACACACACACACACACACACACACACACACACACACACACATGTCTGAACACCCTTTGTGAACTGATGTACACAAAACCAAGGCATCTCTTGTTTTATAACATTTAAATCGTAATCAGTTCACCAGAGAAGGGATGGTTGTTGTGTATGTGGGGTTTGGGGTGGGGAATGATGGCTAAGGAAATATACCCTGGGGATTGTGGAGTTTGGGAGGGAGAATGATGGGTATGGACATACACCCCGGTGACCACTTCTGTATCACTGCTTGACAGTGGCACAGGAAACCAACATACCCAACTATAGTCGTTCTTGACTGTCTATTCTTTTCTATTCCTAACTATGTAATAATTTGTAGACTCCACTGACCACAGATGTCTACCATGGTGTGCAGCATAGTAAAAGGCATAACACATGTGTATGTCTGGCTACAGGGTAGTAACACACACACACACACACTTGCCAGTATTATGCATACACGTCTTGCCTATGTAAAAGTAACTAGTAGAGTGGTATGCAGTTGGGGTATGTGCCACAGACACCATACAATTACACTTACTCTGATTCTGCCTCTGAGCTGGGTGACATCACAGGTCTGATTACTTGCAGTGGGGTGGGAGGAAAGGGTGGTTTAGCAGATGACAAGGATAAAGGCCAGTGTAAAAGGTGGTTTCTCTTTGGAAAGCAACAAAACCCACTGTCATGACAAGATGCAGACACAAATACATAACCACACTCAGTCATTTACTGACACACGCACACACACACACACACACACACACACACACAGTTGCCAGTGGTGGGGTCAGAACTCCTGCCTATCTACAAATCACTATTACAGTACTACACAGTCACAAGATGCGCCACAGAGATTTCACATATCCAGGCAGTCAGAATGCCCTTCTAAGAGTGAGGACAACAACAGGGATATTGACAGTTAAGATGTACATAGCTGTAAACCTGTGTGTTTAAAGTAGGAGTCCATTACAACCTGTATGCACAAACATGACACATCATCAGCAGGTAAGATATAGGTAGGCCTGAGATATATAGCTGTAGCACAACAAGCCCTGAACTGGAGTATGCCCATATGTGGAATGGAGAGCTACTATCACTATACAGGGTTACAGTGGTCATGCTCATATACATAGAATCACAGAACTTGTTTGGATGCATTGACTCCAATTACACAAGGTCACACTGGGCATGCTCATACACTTAGTAGCACAGGGCCGTTTTGGATACACTATGACTACAACTACACAAGGTTATACTGAGCATGCTCATACACTTAAAAACAACGGGCTTGTTCAGATGCACTTACTCAAATTACACAAGGTGGCAGTGGGTGCGCTCATACATTCAGTAGCACAGGGCTGTTTGAGATGCTCTCTGATTCTAACCATGGAAGGCCACAGTGTGCATGCATATACACTTAAATGTACACAACACATTGTAATGGAACCCTATTGTAAACACAGAGGTTTACAGCTATGTACATCTTAACTGTCAGTATATATGCACATCATACAGGTTTACTACCAGATACCTGTATGTGGCCCGTAAATTATATATCTGTGTCTGTGCTGTGTGATACACATGCATACATGTACATGAAGTACTGACATATATATCTGAAGTATACACAATCATGCATGTGTGGAAGTGACACACAATAGGTTAACTGGGACACACAGGTGGATGCTAACTACAGCGTGTGCCACACACATTGCTGCCCTGAAAGGCATACATTGATAGCCAGTTGTGGACAGTAGCATTATACTTGGAACAGTGGCATGTGCAAGCATAATTTGTGAGCCCCATTGTCTAATGGTACTGAGGTGCAGGTGTCAAGATGACCTCTCCCGGCTGTGTTAGTAGTTGTCATTATTAGCAGGACCGCTACACTAAGCATATCTGACATTGGTCATATACACGTCTGCTGGTGTCCATCACCTTAGATGTAGCATTTGATACCAACCAAATTACTGCCACTCACAGTGATGTCATGGTATGAGAGGCAACTGCTTGACCAAAACAATGAGCCAATGTCCTGCTGTAATTATGAGGTTGTCCAGTGTCTGTCATTCTGGAATGTCATGACTGAAAGACAAGCCTTTGTCACTCAGCACATGCATCCATGATTCAAGGGAGTGTGGATACTACCTAGGTCGCATTTACCCATATAGTGGCATTCCAAGGCAAAAGTCCTAAACAGAGAAGTAACACCCTGCCACCTACAAGACAATTGCATTGGACGCTTATGCTAACCAGTGCTAGATGTGTGGCTTTCGTAATACATTTGCACAATGTAGAACCTACAATGGGGAATACTGACATCTGTGCAGTGAGGAACACCTGACTGAAGGCTCTGTAGTGCACAATTGCACTACCACCATACAACTCAGATCCAGACATGTGGGCCATAACACTGGTATGCACTATTCCAGGTGGTGGTGTCCACATATTCATAAAGGCTACTCACAATTAAAGACCACTACTCTGACATAAGTCATCACAGATGAGTCAGGTACAGGTGACCGTGGCAAAAGCTGCATTCTAGGGTGTATTCTCATACATCCACTACCATGTCGTCAGACTACCAACACACATCCATACATGTGGTATGACATAGTATGGTAGAACACCAAATAACCTTCAATTGGTGGACTGTAACTAGCCCTACATCAACTGTGCAAAGTATCCATGTACTGCCACAGTTGCATAATGTGTTATGCAATGCAATTATACCACTGTTTGTAACCAGGTCAGTTGTACACATACCAGGGTCCCACGGATGTTGTCAGCATTAACACAGTCAAATGTTGCTGTACACCAGTAAACAACACCCTCACGGTTGGATATGACCTAAATGTACCTGTCCTGGATATGTACATCCCACACCCATACAACATAAATGAAAATACCATAGCTGTTGTTGTCCTTTCTACATACAGGTGGCTACATTCATTACACACATGCACATGGCAGATAGGTCCATGGCTGCTGAATAATAACAGTACATAAGGTTTGATATCTGTGTTGACAGAGGTAATATTCCCTCTTTACTGGTCACCCATGACACCTATCATATCATACAACAACCCATGTGGCATGTATGTCATTAGACATGTCCACCTAATGCAATGCCTACAAACATACCCAAATAACAGGATCATAGGACCTACACACATGGCCTGTATTGACAGACTCAGGGAAATACAGCTATGCTCTGTATGTTCCTGAGTAGTTATAGGTGATATGTCCATGACATGTACAGCCATGTGTGCCCACAGCTCCTACATATACCCCGTGTCAACAATTGCAAGCCATGCATGCTGTGTGCTGTCTGGACATTAACCTTATTACCACAATAGCCAGAATGTGCTGGGGTGAGATGTTTACAAACCACAGACCTAGCAAAAGCTTGAATTAGTGCAATGCCTAGCTCAAACAGAGCACATGGCTGGCACTCTTCCAGTAATTATGAGGTGTGTGTGGCATATATGAAGGGCTTACTGTTGACCATTACAGTGCCCTGGCTTCACCATAGAACTGTCAAGTAACAGGTTGTGAGATCATGACATGGAATATTGCTGTGTGTGTGTGTCTTGCTGATATGTGATGTTGGCATGAATGTACACTTGGCTACTCAGTGGAGGTGGTTGTGTGTCCTACCATCACATGAATACAACATCCATTATGGTGTAATGCTTGGCTAGGTTTCACACATGGTGTGGGGAAGGTGTGGAATGTATCCTCTTGACCTGCTAGTTCACTTACTGATGGAGACTGCATATGTGTACATGTATTGATGTGTTTAGATTCCATGCGTGTGCAATGTCTGATGTTTGAAGGTGACTGTTGTCTTAGTACATCATGCTGTTCCAATGCAGCCTCAACATTGCCAACTGTATATGGTGATATGCTCAAAGTACAGCAAGCTGTACTTTAGGTATGGACAGATGTTTGGACATGACTACTAAGTGGTGGGGCTGCTTTGTAGATGAATGATTACTGAGGACAGCTCACATATGTGTTACAACCATTCCTACAATAACCTGTGTAACTGTTATGCTATGGTTCTGTTAATTGAAGTGGAAGACACACAATGTAGAATGCAGTAAGGGTGACACTGAAGGCAAACCTCTTGACACCTGTAACAGTAACACCTCCCCTGTGCATATATTGTGCATATATCAGCACAGGTGGCAGAGGAAAAAGTCAGTATGCTTTGTAGCATGTGTGATAGTGCTGTAACTCTGTAATACCTATCATGAGATAGGCAGGTGTTTGATTCACAGTACTGGCATGTGTGGGTGTGTCTGTGTGTCCATATATGTCACATATGGTGGGGAATACATCCCAAATGTTTTTCACTCTCCTGAACACTGTGGTAGACAGCAGTACAGAGTGAAGTGTAGAAAGAAAGGCATAGGCAGGTGGTTGAATCTTACACATGTCAAGTGTCTGTGTGTGACATAGGTGTATATCTTTGTGAATGCCACAGTGTGTGTGTGTGTGTGTGTGTGTGTGTGTGTGTGTGTGTGTGTGTGTGTGTGTGTGTGTGTGTGTGTGTGTGTGTGTGTGTGTGTGTGTGTGTATGGCTCTCCGGTCCCTGGTGTGAGGTTGTATTTTACCATAGTGAAATGTTAAGGCCCCCTACCTCCATCCAGTCAATGCAATCTAGTATCCCTGTTGATGTCATCAATCTTAAAAGGGCATTCTAACCACCTGTAAACATGTACACCCTGGGGTGAGGCTTGTTGTTACATAGCCGACTGATGAACCCCCCACCCCACATTCACTCACTGTAATCTAGTATCCCTGTTGATGTCCTCAATCTTAGGCCATTCCGACTACCTGCACATGTGTAACCTCTGTGGTGCATCTTGTAATTGCATAGTACTATAATGATGATTTGCACATAGGCAGAGGTTCTCATCCCAACACTGTCAACTGTGTGTGTGTGTCAGAGTGTGTGTTACTGTCTGTGAATCCCTGGGTGTGTTACTGTGTCTGTGAATCCCTGAGTGTGGGGGTGTGTTACTGTGTCTGAGAATCCCTGAGTGTGTGGGTGTGTCTGTGTTTGCATCCTGTCATGAGAGCGGGTATTTCTGCTTCCCACTGAGAAGCCACTTTTTCCACTGGCCTTTACCCTTGTCATCTGCTATACCACTCTTTTACCTCCTCCCCGCTCCAGGTAACTATGCCTGTGATGTCAGCCACTATGGATGTCACGGCTCTGAACACAGTAGCTTACTGCACAGCTATCATGCTCTTGGATCATTAGATCAGTAAACATAATTGAAACTTGGGAGATTAAAACTGTGATGTGGAAGCTACAAAGTGCATGCAGGTTTTGTCATACAGACCTGTGAGTAGTCAACATTTACATGTGGGACACTAACCGCAAACACTGACATCCCCCGGCACATGCAATTACACCTGAAAGAGGAAGGCATAACATCAAGATCAACATGCAGTTACTGTTACACATGATACATACTGTCAGAAGTACCAAATGCATTCTAAAACTGTAATACATGGTATGTCCATTACCTGTCAAACACTACACAACAATATTAATCTACATTTGTCTTCCTAGTATGTTCACCCTGTGCATCAGACCATATGAGCATGTCCCTGCACCAATGATGTGGATGACAGGGATGCGGCACAGGCATCATCATATGCACAGGGTGATAATGTTTCCCAGATGCCTAGGCTGCACCATTGGATGACATCATGTGTGTGGGTTAGGGTCTTTGATATCATTGGGCGTGTGTGGATGTTATGTGTGTGTGTGTTGAGGTGCAGTACATTTGTTTCTGGTGTGTGTGTGTATGTATGTATGCACACAGGTCTGGCATGTGGCTGGCCTACACTGGGGTATTATTGACAGCTGCAGACTGTACAGGGCAGGTTCCACAGTTCATGGTGTCCAGCCATGGCCACATGACCTGCGCCTACCAGGGGTTGCACAGGCACTACCAGGCAGAGGTCCAGATTGGGTACTGTCTGATGACACATGTCCACTGGAACCATGCCCCTGTTGGGACCATCCAGGACCATGTGCACATGGCCTGCTGTGTCCTGGTGTGGACAGCATAGCACAAGCTGCACTGCTGCTGCTACCACTACTATGAGAGTGGGCATGTGAAGTAGCATGTTCATGTAGACCTTCAACAGGTGATGTAGCTGGCCTACGTCCACGTGCCCAACACCTCACTTTCACCAGATGTTCCAGCACAGACATTCCATGCTCCAGGATTGACATGCCATGGTCAAGGACTCCCACCATGTTACCCAATCATCTATCCAAGACATCTGCAAGATGATGGTGAGCATTTGCAATTGCCTGGATGTTGTCAGTTAAAGAATGGACAGCAGCCCTCTGAATCCTCAGACCTTCTATGTTGTGCCATTCAGCACATGCCTATGCCTCCATTACAGCCTGAAACATGCATCTGGTGACACCTGACTCAAGATGTTCAAGACATGTCTTGCAGGGGCATGTTGGCTAGTGATCTTCCTATGAGCAGCACTGGGCACATGCCCGTGTGGGACATCACCAGTCAGTTAGCTGGTATCATGGTGTGCAGGAACACCTTCCATAGTCTCCACACTTTGCTGTTCCATGCTACCATGCACCAACTGTCCTTCCTCTATGGCCACTGGTGATGGGGTTTGTGTAGGCAGGAGAACTGTGTGTGGGGATGAGGGGGATACAGGTGGAATGGCAACCAATGGCACAGATTCAGCCCCTGACAATGCTGCCTGTGCCTCAATCATACTTTCATCATCACTGCTAGAGTCTGTGGGGACACTAACATCAGGTGGAGCACAGGAGGGCAATGCACCTACATCAACACCTGTGGGGGCAGACAAGAACTGTACATTACAAGTTATACAACACAGCACACACACAGACAGACACAAACAGACAGACACACAAACAGACACATGCTATGGCATCCAAAGGATATGGCAGATGGCATTCAGCTTAGACAATTATAGTGGTAGTTATCATACATCCCTGAGTTGCACACAACAACATGCATGTGTTATAGCAGAAGGCATGCACCTTACACATTTATAGTAGTAGTTAGCATACATCCCAGTGTTGCACCATTTGTGTTAGTAGCTTATGCTCCATACCTGCAACACAATGCATGCACTATGCATCGTTGCACCACACTGCCATGTTTTGTGCAACATACCCCACATGTTAACAGACCATCGCTGACCTTTGTATATCTGCCACTGATGCTTTGTGTTGGCCACTGCCCCTATGTGTGAGGAGGACATGTGCAGAAGGGTATGTGGAATGAATAATATGTTTGTCTGAGCCCTAGCTTGCATATCTCCCACAAAGCAGTGCATGTCTGTTCAACATTATTCTGCCTACCCCTGAGCTGAGTCTACAGACAATGTGCATGTGGCTGTACACACGTTTGACATGGCTGTCCCTACTTTGTGATGGTGCCATAGACCAGCACAGGTTAACAGTACACCAGCCTGATGCGTGGCATATGACCTTGCCAATCACATGTAGTATGACATGTCTTCTGCTGACATGTTGAATGACATGCATGCATGTGTAACACAATGGTGTCCTTTCAAATATACAGTAAGGTAATGGTGTCCCAATGCAGGGACGTGTTATACTAACATGGACCTTCAGCTGATGCAATGGTGTCAGTTCACCCTACAAATATGCAGTGACATATTGCACATTGAGCTGATGTGCATAGCCATTGCAGGGCATCATGTGGCTTCACTATTGCTATAAAGTGTGAGTTACAGACGCAGTTCATAGCCATGACTGTGTTCAGATACAATATATATCTAATTTGGGATGTGACCCACATCACTGGGGTGTATACACACTAAACCCTAATGTGGAATGTGTGACACAGGTCACTGTAGGGTATACAGATGACACCCTGCACATCTGCAACCATATTACTGATGCCTGGCAACTATGCCCAGACATGGCTAACTTAGCAGTACTCCATGTCCCACATGCCATCTATGTACTTCACACACACATGAGGAGCAAGCATGGCAGTGATGTCTGACACCAGCAAGGTGAATGTACTGTATCTGTAGCCTGCTGTGTTTGTATGTGTATGTTGTGCAACACATGTATGTATTTGGATACTGTATAGGTGAATGCTTTCATGTCGTGACACACTCAAGGTGTTCAAGACATGTTATGTGGTGGTTTTGATGTCATGCCTACACAAGGTATGCACATGCCTGTATGATGTTTAGTGTTTCACATCTGCAATATCACCATTACACAAAGGCCATAGTTGTATTGTGCCGAGCCAATGTACAACAGGATGTACACACATGTACATCACTTCTGCTGTGTGTGTTGCTTCATGTCTCTGACCATCCTCCATGGCCATGTGTACACATGTTTTGTCCAATGGTTGTGATGGGCATCTATGTCACATGTCAGTGTTATCCCATATGACATACACCCATAGATGTCATATGCTCCACTGAGGACAGGGTTATGCAGACAAAGGGTGGTGTGTTTGGGATGTGAGATATGTTTTGCAGGATAGTTGAGCAGTGTTGCAGTCAGCTCACTACATGTCATGGACATGTCAGATAGCACATGACATTGTGTGACATTCATAGCACGGATATAATCCACAAGGGTGAATCCTGTGGGTTGGTCATACTCCAGCTCCAAAACATTTAGAGTGTGTGCACACATATGCTCTCTGTATAGTACTGTTTGTATTCCCCACATGTGTAATGCTGATCTGTAGTACCTGTCCCTACAGTGAACCACACCTCCATCATTGTATTCACAGCTGTCCACACATCTGGCAATGACAGTTTGTAAGGTTTAGTGTAGGTGTTTCATATAGTCTTCAATCATTCCACATGGGTAACCACTGTGATGCATTGTAGGTCTGACCAGTGTATATTAACAGAACCACCATACATTATGTGTAGGTGTGTTAAATGGCCACATGGCAAATAGCATGCAATTAATATGATCTGTGCATTATCAAGCCTGGTAAATACCAATCTCACCTGCAGCAGGCTGGTGTCATTGCAAAACTCCAGAGGTACATAAATAGGAGTGTCACAGAAGTAAGATCATTATCCACACCTGTGTGATGGCTACAGGGTGCAATGTCCTTGTTAGCACATAAGCCAGTACAATAGACTATACTATGAATTATGCACATCTGTGCATACATAGAGTAGCAGACTGTAGTATGTGGCATGTGTGCATACATGCCTTGCATATGATGTTATATTACGTATTGTACAGTAACACATGTAACTGTATGAAATATAGTTGTGTTATATGTGCAGTAGTGACTGACCAGGCAATTCCAGGCTCAGTGGTTGAGAGACACCCACCTCCACAATACCAGCTAAACTTGTGGATGGAGGTCTGCAGATGTCCCCAGGTTGGCCAGTAGCTCCTCGGTACGTGTGAGTGGGGGCTGGGTGAGTGGCCCCCCACCTGTTGCACCTTGTTCCCTGGCGATTGCATTAGCACGCTGTTTCACCCATCTTATGAGGTCCATGCAGTGTCAGCGCACCTGCTGATAGGTGCAATTGTGGCCGCCAACATCATTTACCCTCCTGCAGAGTTCCTCCAACTGGGCATCCCACTGCTGTGCATCCTGTGGCACATGGCTGAAGAGTGTTACATGGTTGTCGAGGAGGTATTGGATGAGGACCTCATCCTCCAAGTGGGTGTATGGTGGCAGCCTGGCACACGACATACCTGGAAGACATAATGATGGAGACAAGTCACAGTAACTCACAGAGAAGTACAGAAGTACAGCTGAACATACATGTGTATCACATTTATTAAGATTACAAATATGTCTTTGCAAATCTACATGACACTAACACCACTGACATGTTTAACTCACACACATTTGACACTTACTGGTGATTTGATGTTATCACCATATATGTGTGTGTCAAGTGATGACATTGTACATACTCCATGTGGATGTCTTGATGTGGGCATGTCTGTTTGCCTGCACTGGTGTCTTTACCTATCAGCACATGCCTGGATGTGTTCACATTAATGCAACAGACCTTAATACTGTGCATATGTCACATATATAGTCATACACAGCCTTAAGGGATGTGACCTGTGACCCTGCAGACTTGCTCACAGATAGTTTACATGTATGTGTTTTTCCATATACATCTACATGGCACTGTACAGCTGTTTAGCATCCTGTCATGTATTACCCGTGTTGCACATGTGAAACACATGGGACAATGGCTAGCCTGATGGTATTTGCAGGGTTGGATATCAACTATAGCATGTATGGTCATAGTGAACTAGTAGGCTATATGCCCAGAGCCATTTATGAGCCCAGGCTGAAAGGTTACCTAGCTGTAGCCAACAGACAGGTATGTTTCAGTGGCCAGATCAAGCAGTGCCACAGAACTGATCCACAGGGTTACTGATATAGTTGCCATGCGGTCATCACACCATGTCACAAAGAGGGACAATGCGCAGCTTCACTGGACTGGGATGCATAGTATGGCAGGAGTATGTAAAGCGTATGGGACAGAGATCTGTGAGGCATGTTATGTTCCTTGTACTAGAAAGGTGGATGTCCATGAAGTATGTGTTTATTTGAAATCAGGATGTGTAAGTGTAGCATGTCCAACATCTCTGGGTTGGACATGGCTTTATTCAGGGTAGGCATCATGCTACATAGTGGAACTAGGGATTGGGAAGGCCAGTGTAGGCCATCTGAACATGGCCAATAACTCTTAAAGGAGATATGTGATCTATTATGGGTCACATGAGTGTTGCATATGGCTGAACAATGATCTCTATATTCATGGATGGATGGCTGGATGGCACCCTGTCATGATTAGTGGTGCCACGTATGACTTCCTGACTGATGTGGTGAAGTAACTATCAAAGGAAAGACTACTGTCCAGCTGCATCCCATACACACACAGTTTCCATTATGTTGACTGCTGCCTAGGTGGTAGTTCATAGGTACAGGGTTTTTAACACTGGGGATGACAATGCAATACTTAGCTGTCAGATAGTGGCCATACGTCACACACCACACATCGACCCATAAAGGCCCTTCTGTATGTTGACCGCAGCACACATTGAATCAACTATTGCTCCTAGTTTATAGTCATTTGCAAACAGCAAAAGGCAGATGATTTCTGTGTTTGTCTGTGTGGTATAGATAACAAAGAGGGGGAGTACCAAGAATTAACCCTGTATTACTGTAGCTGGCACTGGTTTGATGTGTGTGTATTAGTCAGACACCTTCTGTAGTGTTGGTTCTGCCAGCAGTCCAGTTGCCAACCACTCCTGTGACATAGGAATATACACCTAGTTTACTGAGTGTAGTTGGAACACACTATGGGTGATGGTGTCCTAAGACCTGGCAAGGTCATGATATGCTGTGTGAATCAACATTACTGTCATCTACATCTGTACTGACTACATCAAATAAGTTGATCACAGTTCATGGCCTTACAGACCAGACTCAACAGGGTAGTAGTGCACTATTTCCCATTATCAGTGGTGTCTCCCCCCATTGTGGGGTGCAATAACTGTTGCTGTGCACCATTCAGTGTGTGCACAGCCTGACATGAATCTATGATTGAACATGATGTGTATGTGGAGAGCAAATTGTTCTGACATTTCTGTAGGATACACCCTGGGATGTTGACAGGTCCCATGAAAGCTGTATGTATGGCTTTAGAGAGTGCAACTTGTACCTTCATAGTTGTTATTACAGGGGCTCTGTAGTGTACATGGATATATAAATATGTGTACCTGTTGGAGGGGAGGTGGGAGAGGGTTTAGGTTCTCCAAAACTTTATCTGGATGAACAGGTGCTATTTCTGTAGGTGCAGTACTTCCCATGCCATAGAGCTGTGAAGCACGGCAGGTCTTGTTGCCATTTTGATTCATGACACAGCTATAGAATGCTCTGTGGTTGGCCTCCTAATATGTGGCTGATTAGTTTCACAGTAGCTTTGTGTGGTTTTATATGGTGTATCTGCATCTTACTGAGGCTGACCAGGGATCACCTCCACTCATGTGTATTCACTCTTGCAACTGTTACTACCTTCTGTGGTACACTTTAAGGCAGGGTACCACCAGTTTGCCTTCTTGTTTGTGTTTGGTTGAATCTTGGTTCTGTTTCAATGGCACAGTCACTGCACTTATGTGAGTGCTTAAAGTTCATTTGTATAGGATTCAGCATTTGCACATGCATTGTCCATCTGCATGGTTGCCACGACATTCACCACTTTGCTCTTAAGAAGCATAAAATTGGCTTTGGAGACTGACTATGTGTAGCATACTGTTAGCCCTGTTTGTGTGAATATGGTGATCCAGGTCATTGGGGTTGATGAAATCCAACATGCATTGAGCACAGGTGTTGGTACATGAGGGGTCTTCCCAGTTCATAATGGAATAGTTGAGACTAGCCATTATTATGGTTTTCTGTCTCAAACCGAATATTCCCCATTACAGCACAATATGACAGTTGGGAATTCTGAGGCATGGTGGGTGATCTGTCACAGGGTGCAATTTGGATTCCACTTTGGCACAAAGGTAGTTGCTCAGCATAATGCATCTGAAGTTATGCAAGTGCAATTAGTGTGGGGGTGTACATATCCTTCAGGACTATGGACACACCTGCAGCCCGTGTGTTCCAATAAAGGATAATGGGCAAGAAGTGAGGTATGTGTTATAACATGGTCATGCAGGTGTGCTCTCTGGAGGGCTGAACCATATCTCAGTCACTGCACAGATATGTGCTCCATGTTAAGGATTGACATAAGTGAGTCCATATTGAGTTTCTGAAATGTATCATTGAGTAGCGAGACCCGCAGTTTATTGCTTGGCTGTCCCTGTTACAGCAGTGGACTTTCACTTGAACTTTTCATGATGAAGGCACTATAGGGGAAGCATGAGCCCTAGCCAGTATCCAGATTCCCAGGAGTGACAGGTGTAGGCCCTGTCTGGCAAAGCACCATGGTCTGTCAACCATGTTTTCCCAGGCAGAGAGATACTGGATACCCTTTGAATAGCGCCAGTACATTACACAATTGTGGAATACAATCCTTTTGCCCCTGTACCGCAGTATCATTCTGGCCAAAGGTAGAATGCTACCCAGGTCTTGGGACATACCTGCATGGGCTACAAGACCTGACAGTTCCTCCATGTGTGTTTCCATGCAGTTCAGGCTACTGCATCACAGGTCCTGCACAACATGGAATATGCCAGGGCCATGTGTATAGTTCAAAAGGTGCTCTGAGTGTATGGGTATGTGGCTAATTATGGCAGACAGGCAGTTGACAGTATGCTTGCCCTCATATAGTTTGGTTGTAACATAGGGCTAGAGTTTGCAGTCACAAATGAGTACTGTTGGGCATGTTTCCAGCCACGTGTTCTGAGGTGTGGCACAATTATGCAAACTATGTCATACAGTTTGTGTATTTTGTTGTCTGTCTATTCCAGCTTGGGAGGTCACTTGCTTGGCCAGATACTTAGAAGCCTCTGTGAATGTGTGTGATTTCTGGTAGTATGTGTGGGTGCCCTTACTGTGTTCTGGTAAGTGTATGTGTTGGTTGTGATGATGGGATGCATGTATTAACCTACACCTCATGACTGTCCAGTACAGTCATGACTGTAGACTGGACTGCCTTCCAGCTTACTCCTGTAGCTGCATCCCAGACAATGTGTGGGGTGTGGTGTTAGGTGGGTTTGGCAGTGTACATGGCATAGAGATTACATTCCCCCAGGATGGCCACATACACAAAGCTGACATTAGTAAACACCAGTAGCTGACTAGTGGACAAGCATGTATGAGCATTCAGTACTACAAGTACCAAGTACTGCATTTAGTGTACTTATTGCATATGAAGATGTTTTAGACAGTGATGCTCACAGGTAATTATTTGTGTTATGGACATGACAACACTGGCTATTACAGAAACATAGTAGCTACCTTTAGCAGCAATCCTCCTCTGAGGAACACATCACATCCTGATAGCTGATTACAGATGATGCAAGTGTCTACAGGTCTGTTTCCTTTTTTGGGTATATACTCACATATCCACCACAACCATAAGCTCTGTTGGGCACAGACACCCACTCCCCAAACAGAGTTATGTATCAATATACTCTGCTGCCACTATCAACATGATCAGGATATAATCAGATAGTGTAAGCCTCCACCTATGAAGCAGCTATTACACATGAGCAGCAGTCTCCTACATCTTACACTCCTACTGCAGATGTTACACTGGAGTTAAAGATGATATGCAACCTGTTTCATTACCAGTACTGTGCACTACCTTACATACAATATTTGCAAGCGGTTGTTAGGTTGGCAATGAGAGGTTAGGCTACACAAACCTGAAAGTTCAACCAATGTGTCTCTACTCTCAATATCCACTCTATGTAGGTGTGCACATAGCCATTTGGCCCAGCCCTGTAACAAGGGTCACTACACATTTGCATAACATGTACATATACACAGCTGTTATTGCTTGCAAACAATACTAGAGAGGTGGATATTACATGTGTTATGTACATGGATATTTACCTAGCTCTTCCAATTATCTTTGCTATCATGCTGCTAAACTGTCAGATGAATACAAGTCATATGTATCCTGTTATTGAGTATTGTAATTGCCAAGAGACATAACTAATGTTTGCATAACATAACATAAATGCTATGTACAATGGAATACAGATCTGCCTAAAATACTGTACATTACACAGTTATTGGTACAATATCCCACAATGCAAACCATATTTTCACAGTAAGCCCACTTTTGACAAGTTCATCTGACTTATACACCCATACATATGTCTACTGTTACAATATATCGACATATACTATCCCCTGTTATAGCACATACTTGTTGGACCAACCCTGACACTGACACTGGCTGGAAGAGAATTGGTGAGTTCCAAGCCCATATATATCATCCATTGTGGTGTATGAGGAGTTTGCCTTGTGACCTACAGCAGTACACACATAGAATACTACAAGCATTACTACTGATCAACAATACATCACTACAAGATAGCTATTTCCACTATATGCATTGATTACACTGTAATTATTACAGAACAGGTACTACATACACAGACATTCTGAATGTTATACATACCTTCTTATTAACTGGAGGTGTTATTGACTGGTATATTACTCGCTTTCAGTTTGTGTTTCAGTATTTTGTACTGTTCTACAGGTAGATACAGATGGTTTGAATGTGTGACAAGGCATCCTTTTATTGTTAGAGATTAGTAACGTGCTATCCTGATAACCAATTGGTGTTCCTAAGTAGTTAATTACATGCACATCAGCTGTGCAGCAACTGCCTTAGCCAATACCATGGCAACAGTGGAGTATAACTGAGTACTCCACATGGGCATTGTCCCTTTGCCTTACTTGTGAGGAAGACAGCCTGGAAGTGTTGTTTGAAATCTATTGCAACAGCTGTATGGGGACAAACACTAATATGTTGTGTGTAATGCCTAGAGGATTTGGTCTAAATGTGAGTACTGCTGTTATATTTCTGAACATTGCTACTTGTGCAGAGTTTGTCTGTACCTAATACTTCTGCATATGTTTCAGTCTGGCCAGGATGTTTGACCAGCTTAAGGCTGCATAGCTATGCATATAATGTTAGGGGGTTTACAGTGTGCTTACCAGACATCTTTAGTTTGGTGTTAACGTGTATCATACTGTGCTGATAATCAGTAATCCGTAACACTTCCTGGTGTAATTACTTTTCAACACTTTGAAACGGGAATAGTTCAAACAAACCCTGTAACATCAGCAGCTGTTCCATTGTATAACAGCAACTATTTCACATAGGGCCATGTTAGTGTATCTGTGTCCAGGTATGTTAAGGTTTCAGCAGATGTCGTACAGTGGGTGAATAATTGGTTATGGTATGACAGTGGGTATTATTGTAATTAGTCTGGGTGTGGGGGAGATGTTGGTGGGTGTACATAGCAGATGCAGATGTGTAGGAACCGCTTTTATACATCTTCTATATGTGTGGGGGGGTTCTTTCCCTATTTGAGCACTTATCCCTTAGTGGACTAATACTATGGTAATTGCAGGCTGATTCATTAAGGCACTGTTAAATGCTTCCTGTATAGCATGCAGGTACTGTTAGTCCTTGAATCCTTTTGGCAATACATCGGAATCTAATAAAGATTTTCTAAATGAAAGCTGTCTATGTATTTCTGTCATGGATATTTGCAGTCATTGTAGTTGTGTTGGTGACTGTGTCCATAGAACATATTTGTAATAGTGTATTGGCATATACTCTTCATATGTTATGTTCATATTGTTTGGGGGGGGGCAGAATGTGTGATTGCTATGGTCCATGTTATACTCAGATATGAACACTTCAGATGCTGTATATGTATATATATGTATATAGATATATAATATATATTATTGCATACATTTATCTGTACCTCCATAGATGTGTAGATGTTTTTAACCTATCTATATATCTACATATATACGTATATCTTTATATATCGACATGTATCTATGTATCTCTCTCTCTCTCTCTCTCTCTATATATATATATATATATATATATATAATATACATAGCATACACCTTTCATTGGGTACATGGTGGTTTGTCCTATTTCCACACAATCCTCCCTTTTGTGTTTTAACCTGTCTGAATACACAACTGTCATAGGTACATCTCAGGGAGCTTAGTAGTAGGTTCCTCTGAGGATGGTGTACATGGTTGCAGGTTCTAATCCCGGAAGGGGTTATTATTTTACCTCTCAGAGTAGGCACTGGTAGGGAAAGTGTGAATAATGCACATTTACGTGGTTGTAAGCAGGTTTGCCCATGGACTCCGCAATGTTAAGCAAAGGTTAAAGCTGTGAAGCACCTATCTATTTAACCATGTTTAAGTGCCGCTTACCATCGTGCAAACCCGTGCAAACCCACTTACAACTTCTTAAAAGTGCTTTAATCCACCTGCATCCAACAGCCCTTATTCTGGCCCTCAAAATAAATTAACAGCCCTTGAACCCGGGACCCTGAACACCACAATCACTGACTTTACCATTAAGGCATCTGAGATATGTACAAATGTTATGGTGTTTAGAATATACATTTTACTACAGGCATTCCTCACTACTGAAAACAAATGTGACAGTCAGTTGGTGTACATATGTATGATACATGTTAATGTTCATATGTTTGTGGAATTAGGTGATACAATGTGACATGACAGGGTGTATTATGGATGAGAATGGTTCTTGTTTTGTGTCCTTTTTATATTGTCCCCATACTCCATGTATACCCCTCCAGTTCACTTATTGAACATCCAACCCAGGCTCTCCTTGATGCATGATTTCATTACCCATCATTCCTCCCCCACCACAATCTCCACATACACAACAACCATCCCTTCTATGGTGAATTAGGTTAATATTAATAGTTATATTACCAGAGCTGCATGTGTTTTGTGTACACTTCAATTCCTTTGGATTGCTTCTGTGTCACGAAGTGTGTTCATAGATGTTTATATATACGGCTATATATGTAACTTTATATATATATATATATATATATATATATATATATATATATATATATACATATATATATATAGGTTCATAGGTAGGTACTAGGCTATCAGCCCTGGGCCTATACAAGCCCAGCCAAAAAGGTATCCTGGCTTTTGCCACCCAAGAAAATTATTTTCCTGTGCCACTGTCGAGCAGAACCACAGAGGTGATCCCCGGGGTGAATTTCCTATTTCCCATCCAATCATCAAGATTTTTCTTGAAGACTGCTAATGAGGAGCTTTGATTGATATGGATAGGTAGTTTATTCCAGAGTATGGGAAGTCACTGGGACAGGAATCTATCCCTCCGGCATGTTCTGTTTATTATGGTGACAAGGTTTAGGTCCCTAGAGCGTGTAGCTCGGAGGGATTGGGATTTCTTTAAATGGAGCATATATCTATGTGCAGACATCACTGACATGTGTATATATATATATATATATATATATATATATATATATATATATATATATATATATATATATATATATATATATATATATAGGTTCATAGATAGGTACTAGGCTATCTGCCCGAGGGCATTTATAAGCCTAGCCAGAGTGTGTCAGCTTTCGCCGCCCCATTGATTAACTGAGCCTCTGTCAAGAAGAGCCAATGAAGTGATCCCAGGGGTGTATTTTCTTTTACCCATCCACTCGTCAAGGTTTCTCTTGAAGAGTATTAGTGAGGGACTCTGCCTAATGTAGTTAGGAATTTTGGTCCAAAGCGTGGGGAGTCTCTGTGATAGGAATCTATCCCTCCAGCATGTTCTATTTATTCTTGGGGTGAGGTTTAGCTCACTAGAGTGAGTGGCTTGCAGTTACTTGGATTTCTTTAGGTGGTGCATGTCCATCAATTCTGAGTTGGACATGGCTTTGTAAGTCAGGCAGAGATCACCTCTGAGTAAGCGATATGTCACTGAGTACAGCTGGAGTTTTTCCAGTCCGGCTGCGTAGGACATATGTTTGAGGCCAGTAATCCTCTTGGTGAGGTACTTTTGTGGTCTTTCCAGCTGTTGGAAGTGTCTTGTGAGGTACATCCCAAATGGTGCATTGTACTCTATGATGGGTCTGATGAGTGACGAGTAGAGGGGCACTATAACCTCTTTATTTCTAGATGTGAACCCTTTAGTAATTAGATGAGCTACATAAAAGTATTTCCTAACTACTTTGGCAATATGATTGTCAAAGGAGAGATTACTAGCTATCAGGGTCTCCAGATCTCTTATTTCCTCTTCTGTATTAAGGGGGCTGCCACCTACGTGGTAATTCATGGGTGTTTTGTTTTTCCCAAACAGGATGTTTATGCATTTTTTGTCATTTAGCTTGAGACCATAGCTTTGACACCAGGTATCCGTCTCAGTAAGGCCCTTTTGGAGAATGTCTTTGTCAGCCAGAGAGTCAATTATGGCTCCCAGTTTGCAGTAATCGACAAACTTGGTTAGCCGTAGTCCTCCTGTGTTTGCCTGCACTTCTGAGAAGTATATGCCGAACAGTAGGGGTCCCAGGACCAAGCCTTGTGGGACACCACTTGTGACTGGTTTAGAGTCAGAACTGGAGCCCGCTATTCTTACCGTGTGAATTCTGTCTGTAAGCCAATTGGCAACCCATTTTGTGATGTAGGGGTTTATGTTCAGGCTGGTGAGTTTTTCTATAATTCTAGAGTGGGGAATGGTGTCAAAAGCCTTGGCAAGGTCAAGGTAGGCTGTGTGAACTACCTTCCCCTCATCTATGGCCTTGGTGACTGTCTTGAAGAAGTCAACCAGGTTTAGTAGGCATGATCTGCCCTTAACAAAGCCAAACTAGGTCGGGTCAATTGTTTGGAGGTTCCTAATGTCTTTGTTAATGACTTCCATGATGATGCACTCCACAGCCTTGCAGACCAGGCTAGTCGGGCTTATGGGGCGATAGTTACCAGGGTCAGTTGTGGCCCCTCCTTTGTGGAGCGGAATAACCATAGCTGTGCATCATTCTATGGGCACATAGCCTGTGGAGAGGCTGAGGTTGAACAGTGTCTTTAGGTAGGGGGTTAGTTCATTCTGTAGTTCATGCAAGACGCAGCCTGGGACACCATCTGGCCCCATTGACGCTGTTCTTTTGGCTTTTGGAAGGGCTGTTTTCACCTGTGCGTCTGTGTTTTCCAGGACACTACACTTTCTGGTATTGTTGTGGGGCCCTTTTGGGGGTGAGAGAGAGGAGTAAAGTTTGCACTGAATCTATCTGCCAGCATGTTGGCAATATCAGTGGGATCAGTATATTTTGTGCTATTTTGCACTAGCTCAGAGCATATCTGTGAGTTGCCACTTAGATTCTTGACATAGCTAAAGAAGGCTTTGTGGTTATCTTTTGAATCCTTGGCTATTTTTCTTTCAAAGTTAGCCTTGGAGGATTTTATGAGGGACCTTAGTTTCTTCTGATACTGATCAGAGATGTCTTTCCTTCTTGGGATTTGCTTTTTTTCTGAACTAGTTTCCCCCTTCTATTGTATAGCCTGTTTATTGCAGGGGTCCACCAGACTGGTTTCCTTCTCTTAGGGGAGTGAGTCTTGGTTTTGCTAGGGATGACATGATCCATGCATCCTTGTAGGTGCTCATAGAGTGCATTTGTAAAGGTCCCTGCATCTTGGACACTGTTATCCTTTAGCGTGGGGGCTGTGAAACTTACCACCTCTGTCTTAAGTAAGGTGAAGTTTGCTATAGAAAAGTTTTTCACTGTGGTTTCCTTGGTTGTTGGTGGTGGTGTGGTGTGGACATCCAGAGTGATTAGTTTATGGTCTGATCTAACCAGTGATGGGTTGACCTCTGGTGTGGAACACCTGTCGCCCATGTTGGTGATGACCAGGTCCAATATGTTTTCCCCTCTGGTAGGCGAGTTTACCAGCTGATCCAGGGCATTTGAGTTGATAAATTCCAGGAAGCACTGGGCCTGGGAATTTGTAAATGAGTAGTTTTCCCAGTTAATGGTAGGGTAATTGAAATCACCCAATATCAGGGTGTTCGGTAGGAGCTTCATGTTTTCCAGTGTCTTCAGAAAGGTGACGTGGTGGTCCTGGGTCATGGAGGGTGATCTGTAGCAGGCCACAATTTGCATTGCAGATTTGCCTGATGTTAGTTGCACATGGATGATCTCAGAGGTATCATGCTGTGCCACTAACCTGGAGGTGTAGGTATCCTTTATGAATATGGATACACCCCTTCCTTTTGTGTTTCGGTCCATGTTCTGTGGCCAAAATGTGTGGTATGAGTTGTAGCCCGGTAGTGCTGGGGTTCTCTGTGGAGCCTTGAACCAGGTTTCAGTTACTGCACAGATGTCGATGTTTTCCATACTGAGGGGTACTTTGAGCACATGCATTTTGAGATTTAAACTCCTGGCGCTGAGTAGCATAACCTTCATTTTTTTACTTGTGCTGTTTACGGAGGTGGGTTTGACTTTTGAGCCTTGCCTAAAAAAGGCACTATGGGGGCAGCAAGAACCTTGGCCAGTATTCGAAAGCCTAGGGGTGACAGGTGCAAGTAGTCTCTTGTGAAGCAACGAGGCTTGTCGAGCATGTTGTCCCAGGCTGACAGACACTGGATCCCCTTTGAATGACACCAGAAGCTTAGCCAATTGTTGAAATATTTAGTATTAATGTGTAACAGTTATACATATGTAGACTTGTATATGTTGATTCACAAACTACAGTACATTACAATGTATTGTACATATGTACACAAAGTGACTGCCCCATTTGTGGTCAGTACTGTGGAATGCCTATAGTATAAGATGTAGTCTAAAGACCATGAAACATGTATACAGCTCAGATGGCTTAGTGGTAAGTCCCATCACTATACCGGGCATGGTCCAGGGTTCAACACCTGCGATGCTTTAAAAATGTTTTTAACTCCAGAATAAGGCTCATTTAAGCAGTTGTAAGCATGTTTAAAAGTGTTTGTGTGACATTAAAGCAGCAGTTAAACAGTTAAACAAACTTTAAAATGTATAACCTCTGCGCACAAACATGGCCACATCTGCTAACTACTCAGGATGTATACATTTCAGTGAAGTAACATCTCACTATGTGCTTACATAACATTACATTCTCTGTTGACTTTACCCTCCAGTGCACATGAGTTTATATGGGTGTTTCAAATGTTTATTATACTGACAAATACTACCTGTATATGCAAACTGTGGTTAAGATATACCTTTTAACATGATAAACATCCCTGACTTTATTGGGATTTGAACCTCAAATGCACCGATACTATGCAAATGCTGTAACCATTACACTATTGACATTAAAGTTGCTTCTGCCTATTTACTATTTAGATGATTTCTATGTGTAAGCTAGGCTAAGCAAAGGGTGGAGGCACCCAAACCCACTGAGCTTCATTTACTCTTGAAATAAAAACATATAACAAATGAAATGACAGACTATAAATTACATTCCTAACTACATTAGGCAAAGCCCCTCATTGACACACTTCAAGGGAAACCTTGATGTGTGAATGGGTAACAGAATATGCATCCCTGGGATCGTGTCCCAGAAGCATACAGCCAGGGGGTGGGGGAGCCCCTCCAGTTTTATAGCTGCAAGACCTGTTGGGGAAATTGAATGGTGTTGATTTTTCATGTTAACATGCCCTCTTTAGATCACTAATTGCCCCTATCACCCTTCACCATCTCAGCCTTCAACAGCTTCCGGCAACTCTGCCTGGAATCACTTCATTGGCTATGCTTGACAGAGGCTCAGTTACTTCATCAATGGTGCGCAGAAAGCCGGCACACTGTAGCTGTGCTTCTAATTGCCCTTGGGCAGATAGCCTACTACCTATCTGTGAACCTCTAAAGTGCAGGCCATCACAGCCATAATATGTGAATAAACAGAGCTTTCAGATCACAATATACAGTGAAATAACACCATGTATTCAGAAAACAGTTAAGTACGGCAAGAACATACAGAACACTGATACTTAATCACTCCAAAAGCCTATCTTGGAAGCTAGAAGACTTGTATAAGTTTAAGGCTTTCTATTGCTTACCAGTAGGTTACCTACAGGAAAGATGAGAAACAAGCACAGATGGGAAACATGCATGCAACAATACCATACCAGCTTATGTGTCAGCCTTAGGCTTTGGAATACTGGCCAAGGCTATTGGCTTTTTTAGGGAAGTCTCAAAGGTGAATCCCACCTTCGTAAACAGCACAATAGCAGAATCAGTGAGGGTTATCCTACTCAACACCAGCGGTTGTGATCACAACATGCACACACTCACAGCACTCCTCAGTATGGACAACATCAACATCTGTGCAGTAACTGAGACCTCTTTTAAGGCTCCTGAAAACACACCAGAACTACCAGACTACAACCCATACAACACATTTCAGACACAGAACATGGACTGACACAGACATGGAGGGGGTGTATCCATATTCATCAAGGATACCTACACCTCTAGGTTAGTTCATAGGTTCATAGGTTAATAGGTAGGTACTAGGCTATCGGCCCTAGGGCCCATACAGGCCTAGCCAAAAAATGTACCCTGGCTTTCGCCACCCAAGAAAATTATTTTCCTGTGCCCCTGTCGAGCAGAGCCACCGAAGTGATCCCCGGGGTGAATTTCTCATTTCCCATCCAATCATCAAGACTTTTCTTGAAGAGTGCTAATGAGGAGCTCTGTTTGACATAGATAGGTAGTCTGTTCCAGAGTATGGGAAGTCTCTGGGACAGGAATCTATCCCTCCAGCATGTTCTGTTAATTGTGGTGACAAGGTTTAGGTCCCTAGAGCGTGTAGCTTGGAGTGGGGCAGCATGATAACTCTGAGATCATCCATGTGCAGCTAACATTAGCCACAACTGCAATGCAAACTGTGGCCTGCTACAGATCACCCTCCATGACCCAGGACCACCACTCCACCTACCTGGAGATAGTGGAAAACATGACAGTCCTACCGCACACCCTGGTATTGGTCGATGTCAACTACCCTACCATTAACTGGGAAACTTACTCAAATATTCACTTCCAGGCTCAACGCTTCCTGGAATTTATCACCTCATATGCCATGTATCAGCTGGTAAACCCCCTAATGAGGGGTGGAAACATACTAGAAGTGGTAATCACCAACATGGGTGACAAGTTCACCACAGTGGAGGTAAACCAGTAACTGGTTAGATATGACCATGAACTATTCACTGTTTCCACACCCAACTATCTCCCCCACCCACAAAAACCACAGTGTATACTTTTCCTACAGCTAAATTCACACTACTAGAGACAGGGGTTGGATGTTTCGTAGCCCCCATGCTAAGGGAAAACACTGCTCAAGATACAGACAGATTTACAAATGCACTCTATAAGCACCTACAAGGATGTACGGATCATGCCATCACTGGTAAACCAAGACTCACTCCTCCTAGACAAGGACACCAGTTTGGTGGATCCCTGCAAAAAACAGGCTATACAACAGAAGTAGGACAGTAGTCTAGAAAAACAGCAAATCCCAAGAAGGGCAGACATCCGTGACTAGTAATAGTAAGAAAAGTAGGTCCCTCATGAAATCATCCAAGGCTAACATCAACAGGAAAATAGGCAAGGATTCGAAAGATAACCACAAAGCCTTCTTTGGCTATGTCAAGGATCTAAGTGGTAACACACAGATTTGCACTGTGCTGGTGCAATAGAGCACAAAATGTTCTGATCCTACTGATATCGCCAACATCCTTGCAGATACATTCAGTGCAAAATTCACCCCCTAAACAGCCCACAACAATACCCGAAAAGTACAGTATCCCAGACATCAGAGACACACAGGTGGAAATGGCCTTCTCTAACAGCAATACACAGCATCAGTGGAGGCAGGTGGTGTCCCAGACTAAATCTTGCAAATACTACAAGACAAACTGACCCCCCAGCTAATTAAGCTTTTCAACCTCAGCCTCTCCACAGGCTACATACCCATACAATGGCACGTGCAACGGTTATTACTCTCCACCAAGGTGGAAACACAACTGACCATGGTAACTACCACCCCATAAGCCTGACTAGCCTGGTCTGCAAAGCTATGGAGCGCATCCTCATGGCACTCATTAACAAAGACATTGGTAACCTCCAAACACTTGACCCAACCCAGGTCATCTTGGTTAAGTGCAGTTCATGCCTACTGAACCTGTTTGATGTCTTACAGACAGTCACCAATGCATTAGATGAGGTGAGAGGTGATTCACACATACTACCTGGACCTTGCCAAGGCTTTTGACACCATTCCCCACTCAAGTATCATTGATAAACTCACCAGCCTGTATATACACCCATACATCACAGGATGGGTTGCCAATGGGCTTACACACAGAACCCACATGGTACGCCTAGCAGTCTCCAGGTCCAACTCTTAACCAGTCATGACTGGTGTCCCACAGGACTCACTCCTGGGACCCCTACTGTTTAGCATATACTTTTCAGAGGTACAGGCAAAGACAAGTGGACTATGGCAGACCATGTTTGGCAATAATTGCAAACTGGGAGCCATACTTGACTGACCAGCTGACACAGTCATCCTTCAAGGGGCCTCACAGAGACCAACACAGGGTGTCAAAGTCATGGCCTCCAGCTAAGTGCCACAAACTGCATGGTCATTCCATTGTGGAATATTAAGCACTCACATATTAACACATAAGTGGCAGCCACTTTAATACAGACGAGGTAACAGGGTATCTGGGGACTAAGGTAGATAGTGATCTCTCATTTGACAATCATATCTACAAAGTAGTTAGCACATCTTTCTATGTAGGCCATCTGATTACTAAAGGGTTCGCATCTAGACATACTGAGGTTATAGTGCCCCTTTACTCATCACTCATCAGTCCCATCATAGAGTATAATAACCCATTTGGGATGTACCTCAGAAGACACATCCAGTAGCTGGAAGGTCCACGAATGCACCTCACCAAGAGGATTACTGGCCACAAACATATGTCCTATGCAGCCAGACTGAATAAACTCCTACTTTACTCAGTGGCATCTCGTTTACTCAGAGATGATCTCTGCTGGCCAGCAAAGCCATGTCCAACTCAGGCTTAATGGATATGCTCCACATATGGGAATCCATGTCACAGTGAGCCACACACTGTAGTGAGCTGAACCTTGCCTCAGCAATGACTGGAAGATGCTCAAGGGATGGATTCCTGTCACAGAAACTCCCCATACTTTGGAACAACATCCCTAATTACATTATACAGAGCCTCTCAGTAACACTCTTCAAGAGAAACCTTAAAGAGTGGATAGGGAACAGTAGATACACCCCAGGGATCCCGCCATTGGCTCTGCTCCACAGAGGGACAGTTAATGAATCAATGGGGTGGCAAAAGCTGACACATTTTGGCTAGGCTTATGAATGCCCTCAGGCTGTTAGCCAAGTACCTACCTATGAACCATTCTGTCCCTGCTGTAGCTGTTTCCGCAGGATCATATTGTGTAGCATGGCACATACTATGAAGATGTGGGCGCATGTGCCTGGAGAGTACTGCAAGGCTCCACCAGATATGTCCAAGCAATTGAACCATGATTTAAGCATCCCAAACACATGCTCTATGATGATTCTGGTTTGTGCGTGTGCCTCATTATGGCATTTCTGCATGGGTGTTTGTGCATTTCTGATGGGAGTCATCATCCATGGTTCCAGTGCATAGCCAGCATCCCTCACCAGGTGGCCACATGGGATGATCCCCCTGGCAAATACTTGATACAGCTGTGAGGCATGTCAGATGTGGGAGGCGTGATAGCTTCCAGGGCTGCCAGCACACACATCCATGATAATGCCCTGGGCATTGCACACGACCTGGTAGTTGATGGAGGGGTATCCCTTGCAGTTTATGTAGTGCCTACCCTGCTCACCGGGTGGTGACTTGATGTGTATGTGGGCGCAGTCTATTGCAGCCAGTACCTCCGGGTATTCTGCCACATGGTGGAAGAGACGCATATTTCTGGCCAATTCCTCCTGCATTCGGGGGAAGTATATGTGCTCATTGTCATGTGGTAACATGGCATCCAGGAAATGGGGAAGTACCCTGGATGCTGATGCCCGTGAGATCCCCATGATATCCCCAGTTGGCCTTTGAAAGGTACCTGTAGCTAGTATTCTCAGGCTTACACATACCTTTGTATCCACTGGGATGGGTTCCCCTCTGTTTGTTGTGGCTCTGAGGCATGGTCAACACAGCTCTACAAGTTGCTGTAGGGTGTTCCTGTCCACCCTGTAATGCTCTACTATCTCCAGATCTTGTAGCCCCTGGTAGGTTACCTTGGGTCTGAACACTCTTCTATTCCTCTGGTGCCTGAGGTGGTTGTGTGCATCATCCTCCACACCACCTTCAGTCTCCAACACATGCTGGTGGATCAAAGCTATGGCAGCCCCTAACATGTACATACTAAAAGTTCCCTGTCTGTATACACCAATGGTGCAGAGTGTATGGGAATACACAAGTGTGTGTGAGGTGCTTTCACACTTTATACTATTTTGCTATGGATCCTGCTGATGTCATTGGGTGTGTATCAGCAATTCCAGCTACAGGGTATCTTATTTGTGGGTTTTACAGTGAGTACTGCAAGTGTGGAGTTATGCTTGCCTGCCTTGATTAATCTGTTGCCCTTTAATTCACTTTTAAACCTGGACCCCCCCCCCCCCCCATTATCAGGCATGCATCCACCTGCCGTCTTTCTTGTTTTATACTTTCCCTACCCAGTCATGTGTTGCAAAATGTGTCTTGTAACTGATATACTGCAAATCCGCTTTGTTCTGCTGTGACACTTTACTGTTTTCTTTGCAGTACAGCCCCTCCCATTCCTGTTCTGCAGGTAGCTGCTTGAAGCCTTGTTAGCTGTTGTCAATAGCTCACTGTTGGTTCCTAGGTGTTAATTAGTCATTTGTACTCCAATTTCCCTGTTGCAGCATTTCCTTATTTCTTTCCTATATCCTTCCTGTTTCAGCTCCGGTGCGTGCCGTGCAAACCCGTTTACCGGATTTAAGCGCATTTTCATCTCCGTTCACATGTATACTCGGTTACCTTGTGTACTCTCAGCTAAGCAAAGTTATAGCCAGTTTGACACACCCCTATTCTGCAGCTTTGCTTAGCTATGGGCAAACCGGATTAGCAATGCTCCAATGTGCTTACAGCAATGGCGACACACCCCTCTCTTGATGTCATCTTTATCTCAAGGGCAGACCTCAGTGTTATAACGCTATGCTGTGAGGTGCATCCTTACACCAGCGGGGAATCTGTGATTCACTATTACTCCTCTCATTTACATAGCATTGCCTACTAATTCCTAGCTACCACACATAAAACTGTCACAGCCCCTTAGCAACCCTTGCGCCATGATGTGGTGTTGCATGCCTGCCATTTACTATTATGGGGAAATCATGATATCTGTTACATTGCAGTTTTATTCTATATTTTTCTATTTTCCTTGAGATCCCGTTTGCGCGCCGCTGCCCTGCGCTTCCACTTCACGATAATGCGAATATAAATATTAAATGTTAATTTTATATTTTGTACATTTTTTTATGCCAATGGCTATATATTTAGCCATTGGCATATACTAACAATATAATACATGTGTTTGGTTGGCTGTCATGGCTCCAATTTTATGTTTGCAAAAATGTAAACCATTTTTTACATTTACATTTCTGCATGCTTACCCTATGCCTGCACCACTTCCTGGATCACTACATTCCTTCATTTGCATGCTACACTGCTGCACATGGTTTAATTAGCATACAGGGCCTGGGAGCTGTAGCATACGTCGGTAGTGCACGTGGGAACAGCTTGTACCTGGATCGCTCTCCGGCCATATTTGGTCTTGGAACGCCGACGCTACGCCTGCACCTGGCGCAAGCTTCATGAATCCCGGGGAATGTAGAATCCTCAAAATGCGGAAACATTCCTACAATGGGGCCAGGCCCAGAGGGAGGATGGCCCACTCCCCATTTCTAGAAGGAAGTAGCAGTCCACAAAAATCACAAAAACTGATAGGCCAAAGAAGAGCCATAAAGATGATAAAGTGGACTATTGAGGATAAGAAAGAAATTATGTATCGTTACTATTCTGCAAAAAACACAGAATCTCCAGACACAAGATATACAAAATGATTAAGAGAGAAACTAGAGGAAAGAAAAATACTTCTGCAAGAAAAACTGTCAGAAGTTTCAAATGAAAATGTATGTCCATTAATACAACAAATTTATGAAAAACAATATATGGATCAAGAAACCTTGATTTGTTTGAAAAAAGAAGCATCTAAGGAAGTGCAAAAATATAAACAACAAAACCAAGAGATATTTGAAAAGTATAAAAAAGAAATATGGACATAGGAAAGAGAGACTCGATATGGTGCAATATTTATGCAAAGGAGAAAGCCAAATTAATCAATGTAAAGAAGGCAGCCCCAAACATATTTGAAGAGAAATAGAGGCAAAGTCATCCAGATATAGAAAATTTCACAATAAAAAAAAAAAATACCACAAAGATGGAGTGTAGAAAAGAAGATCAGTAAAGTAGAAGTTAAAAAAACTAGAGCTGAAGTTATGGGGTGGCTGCAAAGTGAAGGATTTGATGTGGAAGGTCTAACACAGGTTACATCACAGCAGGATGGAATGAGTCCCCAAAGCAGGGAGAAACAGGAAGATCAGGAAACATCTGAAGAAGAAATATCGACATGGGAAAGAAAAGAGAGTTAATATGGTGTAATATTTATGCAAAGGAGAAAGCAAAACTAACAAATACAAAAAGAGCAGCACCAAAGATATTTGAAGAGAAATACAGGCAAAGGAATCCAGACATGGGAAACTTTACAATACAAAAAATAAGACAAAAAGGAAAAGTAGAAAAGGAGATTAGTAATGGAGAAGTTAAAGAAATGGAAACTGAGGTTATGGAGTACCTGCAAAGTGAAGGATTTAGTCTAGAAAATCTAATTCAGAAAGCACCACAACAGGTTAGAGTAACGTATACCCAAATTAAGGGGAAACCAGTGGAACAGGAAGCAATTAGTCAGGTGCCACATGAAGATAATTTGGTGCCTTACACAGGAAACTAGTATAAATGTTCACTTGAAGCTAGACAGCAAGGGAAGGAACAGGAAACTGTGGAAACTCTGATGCAGTCAATGTTGAAGAGTGATAAGCCAGTGAGTTCCCATATGACAGAGCAACGGATGGCACAGGTTGTAACTGATGTGAATGTGTCACAGGAAGATGCTATAGAACCTTCTATAGAATGCCCGCAGGAATTGGAAAATAAGGGATGTGCCCTCAGTTTGGAAGAAAATGAGCTAAGCAAAGAATTGCTTGATTTAATAGACATGGACAGATATATCAAGATCAATGAAAGAAATAGACTGCAGAAGGTTAATAAAATCCAAAAGTCAGAAGTATGATAAAACAAATGAACACAGTAATTAGGACTGATCATAGAGATTCATGCAATATAACTGAAATAAACAGGATATATTACTGTGCAGCTAAATTAATAACTGATAAAGTTCTACCACAAGAACACAGGGTAGTGAGAAAAAGGAAGGAGAGAAATCGAATATCATCATGGAAATATCGAGTAGAGAAAATTATAAAGCAATTAAGACAAGAAGTGTCACTGTTAGAAGACTATAGAAGGGAGAATAGAGCAACAAAAATACTAAGAAAGATAGATGTGATAAAAGCAATGTGCAATAATAGAACAGACCAGGATCTGTCATGCACTATCGCAAATAAACTAAAAATTTTAGCACAGGCAGAAAAACCTAAAAGATACGAAGATAAATATAAAGGAAAAGTGAAAAATAAGCAATTTATTGATGACCCAAAACAGTTTTATAGAGAAGTGGGAAATAAGGCAAAAGGAATTGAAAGACCACCAAAAAAGAAGAAATAGGTACATTTTGGAGAAGTATCTATGAAGATCCTGTGGAACATAACTAAGATACTAAATGGATAGAAGAAGTAAAAGAAAGAATAAGACGTTTAAAGGTACGGGATATGAAATGGGATGAAGTAACAACTAGTGAGATGGGAACAAAGTTAAGAAAAGCCTCTAACTGGAAAACCCCAGGCCCAAATGTAGTACCTAACTTCTGGTTAAAAGTATTAACATCTTTGCATGAAGATTTAGCCATGAGTAAGAACTATTTATATGTGCTCCCAGAACAGACACCAACCTGGCTAACAGGAAAAACAATGCTCCTACTTAAGAGTGAACCTGCAAGCTACCCTAAAAATTATAGATCAATAACTTACCTTCCAATGATGTATAGGTTCATAGGTGTGTGCTAGGCTAATGGCCCTGGGGCCTTTACAAGCCTAGCTATAGGATTACCTGGCATTGTACCACCCAACCTTAGTTCCCAGTGCCTCTGTCAAGTAGAGCCACTGGAGTAATCCCCGGGGTGAATTTTCCATTTTCCATCCACTCATCAATATTTCTCTTGAAGAGGGTCAGTGAGGTGCTCTGCTTGACATGTATGGGAAGTCTATTCCATAGCATGGGCAGTCTCTGGGTTATGAATCTATCTCTCCAGTATGTTCTGTTGATTGTGGTAATGAGGTTGAGGTCTCTGGAGCGTGTGGTGTGGAGGTATTGGGATTTCTTTAGATGTAGCATTTCTAACACAGCTGGGTCAGACATGGCTTTGTAAGTCAAGCAGAGATTGCCTCTAAGTAGGTGATATGAGAGAGAGAATAGTTGGAGTCTTTTGAGTCTGTCCATATAGGACAAGTGATTAAGGCTTAGGATCCTCTTTGTGAGGTACTTTTGCGGCCTCTCCAGTTGTTGCAGGTGTCTAGTGAGGTACATGTCAAATGGGGCATTGTACTCAATGATTGGCCTAATGAGGGAAGAGTAGGGGGAGAAAATGACCTCTTTCTTCCTGGATGTAAAACCCTTAGCCATGAGATGTGCCACATAGAAAGACTTTCTGACAACAGTGACAATGCGGTGATCAAATGAGAGGTTGCTGTCATCCTGTGTTCCCAGATCTCTTATAATGCCTTCTGCATTCAGTGGACTACCATCAATGTGGTAATTCATGGGAACCGGGTTTTTCCCAAAGGGAATAATGACACATTTTTTGGCATTGAGCCTAACGCCATGGTTCTAATACCAGTCATTGGTCTCAGTGAGGCCATTCTGCAGGCTGTCAACATCACTTAGGGAGTTAATAATAGCTCCCAACTTGCATTGTCTGCAAACTTTGTCAGCCAGAGTCCCTTCGTGCTGGCTTGGACTTCAGAGAAGTAGATACCAAACAGGAGAGGACCCAGGACTGAACCGTGTGGGACTCCACTCATGACTACTCATCAGTCTGACTTGGAGTCAGCCACTTTCACACTGTGGGTTCTATCTGTGAGCCAGTTTACAACCCACCTAGTGATATAGGGGTTGATGCCTAGCTTAGTGAGTTTTTCTGTGATTCCTGAGTGGGGAATGGTATCAAAGGCCTTGGCCAGATCAAGGTAGGCTGTATGAACCATCTTGCCTTCATCCATAGCTCTGATGACTGACTCAAAGAAGCTGACCAAGTTGAGAAGGCATGATCTACCCTTCACAAAATTAAACTGTGTGGGATCCAGAGTTTGGAGATTCCTTTTATCCATGTTTATTAGGTCCATGATGATGCATTCCATAGCTTTCCATATCAGACTTGTCAGGCTAATGGGGCAATAGTTCCCAGGGTCTGTAGTCGCTCCTCTTTTGTGGAGAGGGATGACTGTAGCAGTGCGCCATTTTGTAGAGACAAAGTCTGAGTTGAGGCTGTGGTTGAACAGGGCACACAGGTGAAGTGCCAGTTCACTCTGTAGTTCATGTAGAGCACAGCCAAGGATACTGTCAGGTCCCATGGAAGCTGTATTCTTGGCCTTGGACAGTGCTGTTTTAACCTGTGCAGCAATAATACTGGGTGCCTGGCAATCTACTGGTATTGTGATTGGTCCTTTGGCGGGGGGGATAGGGGTAAAGTTGGCATTGAATCTGTGGCCAGTATACTGGCAATATCTGTTGGCTCAGTATAGGAGATACCATTGTGCAGTAGCTCAGAGGAAATCTGGGTATTGCTGTGGAGATTCTTTAAATAACTATAGAAGGCCTTGTGGTTGTCTTTATGTCTGCTGCAATTCTGTTTTCAAAGCTAGCTTTAGAGGATTTGATGTGGCATCTCAACTTTTTGTTGAGGCTGATAAGAGAGTTTTACCAATCATGGGAATTCACCTTATTCTGCATTAGTTTCCTCTTTCTGTTGTAGAGTTTTTTTATGGCAGGGGACCACCAGATTGGCTTCCTTTTTTTGGAGGACAGCGTTTTGGTTCCATTGGGTATGGCGAGATCCATGCATTTGTGTAAGTGTTCATACAGTGCATTGGTGTATGATTCGGCAGTCACTATTCCCCATTTGCATGGGTGCCGTGAAGTTAGCCACCTCTGTTTTTAGGAGCCAAAAGTTAGCTTTGGAGAAGTTTTCATGGCTGTTACCTTTGCAGGGGTGGGGGTGGGGGACGTGGATTTCCAAGGTGATTAATTTGTGGTCGGATCTAACCAGGGAGGAGCTGACTACTGGTGTAGAGCAATGGTCGCCCATGTTAGTAATGACCAGGTCAAGGATGCTGCTACCTCTAGTGGGGGTAAGACCGAGCTGGTCCAGGGCATTGGAATTAATGAACTCCAGGAAACGTTGGGCAAGTGTATTGGTACATGAGTAATTTTCCCAGTTAATGGAAGGGTAGTTGAAGTCGCATAGTATGATAGTATAAGAGTGTTAGGTTGGACCCTAATATTCTCCAGGGTGCTTAGGAACGTGGAGTGTGAGTCTTGCAATATGGTTGAGGGGCTATAGCAGGCTATAATCTGAATCTCTGTCTTATCCAGTGTTAGCTGCACCTGAAGTCTCTCTGATGCATTATGTTGGGCTACCAGTCTGGAGATGTGCACATCCTTTATGAATATGGAAACAACACCACCTTTGAAGCTTCAGTCCAAGTCCCGGGGTTGAAAGGTGTGGAAAGGGTTATAGCCTGGTAGTTTTGTTACTTTACACTCATTTTGAGGTCTGAATATGTGGAAGATAGTGTAGTCTTGCACAGCCAGAGTGCTCTCAGTGGCCTTGAACCATGTCTTGGTAACTGCACAGACATCAGCATCCTCCAAAGTGAGTAGTGCTTCTAGGGAATGCAGTTTCATGCTTAAACTCCGAGTATTAAGTAGCATGACCATGAGTTTGTCTCCATTAGATTTTGTTACACTGGAAAATTTGTTGTTTTGACATTGCTACAAATGGCACTATAGGGGAGGCAGTATCCAGAAGCCTAGGTGGGGGGAGGTGCAGACCATCTCTAGTAAAGCAACAAGGTATGTCTACCATATCCTCCCAGGCTGACAGATACTGGATCCCCATGGACTGACACCAGAAGATGAGCCAATTGTTGAAGTCAATCATTTTTTGTTTATATTGTGCCATCATCCTGGTTGAGGGTAGAATACTGCTTAGGATCAGGGACATACCTATCTGGAACACATAATCAGATAGTTTTATCATGTCTCTCTTCATATAGTCCAGAGAGGTATGTCTCAAGTCATTCACTTCAACATGGACTATGACAGAGTCATAATGGTACTTGTTGTTGAGTGACTTGAGTGCATGCATGATTTGTCAGATCCTGGCACCTGATAGGCAACTGACTGTGACCTTCTTCTTGCCCAGTCTGGTGAGGGAACATCTGTGTGTCTCAGTATTGAGTTGCCTATGATCAAGACATTTGATTTTTTTTGCCTTAGGGGCTTATTTGTTGAGACACAATATGTGTGTTGCTATGTGTAGTGGTTTCTTTTTGCTTAGTGGTGAGTTTGGATTATATGTGTTTGAGAGGTCTCTGTTCTTTTGGGTGGCTTTAAGTGAGTACCTCTGCATATATGGGTTTATGTGTCATGACTTTATTTTGTGTGAGAGGTGAGGTTTGCGTGAGAGGAGAAGTGTGCTTGCTGACAACCTGTTTGATGTCTAGTTTGTTTTTACATGAGAGAATTTACTCCAATTCAATAGTGTATTTGCATTTCTGACATAGGGTGTTAATTTGCTTTAGGAGTAAATGGTTATGTTATCTCCTGCTGCCTGCATTATGACACATCATTTGCCAATATTATGTCTTATTATATTACATCTTGATACCTGCATTATTATGTGTCAGTTGCCAAGGTTATATCTTACTATATTCTTAGCTGCTCCCTGCATACTGACATGTCAAATACAAAGATTATTTCTTACTACATTCACACCTGCTACCTTCATTATGATGAGTCAGTTGCCAAGATTACCTATTACTATATTTTCACCTGCAACCTTTGTCATGACATATCAGTTGCTAAGATTATGTCTAATTATATTCTTACATGCTACTTGCATTATGATGGGTCAGTTGCCAAGTTTACATCTTAATATATTCTTTCACATTATCTGCATTATGATGAGTCATTTGTGAGGGTTATGCCGTACTGTATTCTCTGTTCTACCTGCATATGATGTGTCTGTTGCCAAAATTACATCTTAGTCTATCCTCACTTACTACCTGCATGGAGACATATTAGATTCCAAGGTTAGGTCTTACTCTGTTCTCATGTGCTACACATATTATGATGTGATGTTTGCCAAGGTTATGTCTTACGCTATTCTCAGGTGCTAGTAGAAAGTCCCAAGGTTACTTCTTATTTTATTATCATGTGTCATCTGCATTATGACACATCAGTTGCCAAGGATATGTCTCACGCTATTCCCAAGTGCTACCTGCATTATGACTTGTTATTGGACAAGGTTACATTTCACTCTGTTCTCATGTGATGTTTGTAATATGACATCTCAGATGCCAAAGTTATTTCTTACTGAAGTCTCCTGTGCCACCTGCATTATAACATGTCAGAGCCAAGGTTACATCTTACTATAATCTCAGCTGCATTCTGCACAATGATGTGTCATTTGCCAAGATTGCATATTGCAATATTCTCACATGCTACCTGCATTATGATTTGCCAGTTACCAAGGTAACATATTAATACAGTAAAAAAATAAAATATATAGTATCGCAGCAGCTAGTGATCAGCACTCTTTGAACTTCATGGCTATTAAAACAAGTACTTTATTAAAACAAGATTAAACGCTTTCATTCAATACAAACATGGACTTCTTCAGAATCTAAAAACGTACCAGTGGGAATAAACTTATATAGGAAGTTATGTCAGCCATTCAATTAATCAGTTAGGAAATACCCACTAACCATTTAAAGGCCCATGTATAACCCAATAAAAACATCACTATCCAAAAATAGAAGACCATTCTACACTAAAACAACAATTCTTAACACATATATTTAAAAACAAAATATATAAAATAAGTAAAACTACGTATGTATGAAATGTATAATAAGTAGTAAATACATAATAAAATAACATGATAAAATGACCATCATGAACAATATGACCTAAGATTTAAGATATGTTGAAGGGAAATATTGTCATTAATACCTGGGAAACAAGTAGCATTTAACTTCAACTGCCATTTAACTTCTTTTTCTTCTAGTAGGGTCTTGACATCACTACCTCTCAGATTATGGCAAATCTTATCCAGAATATCAAATTTAAAAGTAGAACAATTAGGGCTTATTAACAAGTGTTTGAAAAGGGCATTATTATTATCTTGTTTTTGAATCTGATATAAATGTTCATAAATCCTATTTTTAAGGGCTGTATCAGTCTTGCCCACAAAAAATGGTGGGCAGTCTGAACATTTTGCTGAATATATAACCTGCTTGGTGGTGCAATTGCCCTTCTTAAAAAATACTTTAGTATTAGTGGTGTTTTTAAGGATAAGGGTACCAGAATAAAAGATGTAGGGACATTGGTTGTAAAAACACATTTCTTAGTGCCTCCATCATATCTTTTACTAGCATTCTCTATAGGCTTAACACACTCAAATTTGCATTTGCCTCTGTTTGAAAAACAAAAGTCGGTTTACCCCCTTAATAAATGATCGGGATTACTCCTCAAAATATTCCAATTTTTGATAAAATTTTTTTAATATCCCTAACACGGGGGTTATATTCTAAAACTAAAGCCTTATTAAAATCATTACCCTCATTTCTTTCTGTGGTTTGCTTCAAACCTTCACCTAATAAAGGTTTTCACTTAATTCCCCACTGAGACAACACACCTTCTATCAACTCTGTAGGGTTCCCCTTCTGTATAAACATACCCCCTACCAAATCCATTTCTTTAATCACGTCTTCATATTGAGATGTCATTCTCACTGCCATAATGCACTGCCCCTTAATAATACTTTTTCTGACTAAGGGGATGACAGATTCAGTATTTGAAGTAAGAATTAATAAACATTGGTTTTCTGTATATATTAGATTTAAAGCCATGGTCTGTATGGAAAATTAATGTATCCAAATAATGGATACTTCCATTTCTAACATGATGTGTGAATTTTAAAAATGGAAATTTTGATTCAAATATTTCATAATTCATCAAATATTTCATTAGCGATAAAAATGAGTCACCCTGTAGTTCACACGTTTAATAATTTTAACATATATAATTGCACTAAACATGAAGTGGTTAAGGAACATTTTTCCTTTACTTTTTAAGGGGCTGAAGTTTGTTCCTATAAAGAAATTCAATTTAGTTGATACTTTAATTGAAACAAAGCTATCTGTTAGGAAATTAAACATAGTTATTAACTTTAAAGATAAAGAATGGGAAGACAAGTGTAATAATTTGATTTTAAAGGGAAAAAAAACGTAAGTTCAGTCCCCCTTTACATCCTACCTAATTAGTTTTAGAAAAAGCAATTATGGAAGCTTTATATGATTTACAAGTTAAATATAATACAAAAAGAAAAATGTATATAATTTAACTAAGCCTGAATGGGATGTGTTTCAGAATTTGAGAAGTGATAATTCTATCCGTATAATGAAGCCTGATAAGGGAAAGGGTATAGTTTTATTGATGCACTTGAATATTATAAAATAATATATGATATTTTAAGTGACACTAAAACATATGAGTCTGTTTTGTTAAATGAAATTAATATTGCATATTGGAGAAAAGACTCATATTTGGAAGAGTTTTTATTAGACCAGAGAGTAATTTATGATACTTATAATTTCTTAACGGTGGAAAATGTCAATTATAGCCATGATATTTGGTATACCAAGGTCCACAAGAGAATTGATAGGCCCCCATTTCGTCCTATAGTCTCTGGTAGCAAGTCTAACACATATCCTTTTGGGGTGGTTATAGACAGGGGGTTAAAACCAACCTATTCTAATGTTCAACATTTGGTAGTGGACTCTTGGGATTTTTTAGGATGTCTAAAAGATGATTTATGGTCTAATGATTTAATTTTTTAACAACATATGCCATAAACCTATTTACAGCAATACCAAAAGAAGAGGGCTTTGAGTTCTTTTGTAGGAGTATGATGAAATTGTCTAAGTTTGATTGTGATCAGATTAAGCTAATTTGTGAATTTATGACGTTTTTTTAGAAAATTATTTTATTGTATTTTTTTGAGGGAGAATATTTTAGACAAATAAAAGGGGTTGCTATGGGGGCCTCTTGTGCCCACATATATGCTAACCCAGTATTGTTAGAGTGGGAATCAAATTTTGTTTTTGAAAGTTTTTTGAATATATTAAATTATATGTTAATTCTTTGGATGACATATTCATTTTATGGAAGGATACTGTTTTGCAAATAGAAGAATTTATGAAATATTTGAATCAATCATCTTCCTTTTTAAAATTTACACATCATGTTAGTAATGGAAGTATCCATTATTTGCATACATTAATTTTGCATACAGACCATGGTTTAAATGTAATACATACAGAAAACCAATGTTTAGTAATTCTTATTTAGAATGTTCAAGTTGTCATCCCCTTAGTCAGAAAAAAGCTATTATTAAAAGGCAGTGAATTAGAGTGGCAAGAATGACATCTCAATATAAAGACGCGATTAAAGAAATGGATTTGGTAGGGGGTATGCTTATACAAAGGGGGTACCCTACAGAGTTGATTGAAGATATGACAAGGTATGTGCTGTCTCCATGGGGAATTAAGTACAAACCTTTATTGGATGATGATTTGAAGCAGACCACAGAAAGAAATGAGGGTAATGATTTTAATAAGGCTTTAGTTTTAGAATATAACCCCCATGTTAGGGATATTAAAAATATTTCTATCAAAAATCGGAATATTCTGAGGTATAATCCTAATATTTATCATTTATAAGGGGTAAACCAACTTTTGCTTTTAAGACAGGGGGCTAATTTAAAATGCAAATTTGAATCTGTTAAGCTCCTAGAAAATACTAGTGAAAGATATGATAAGGGCCCTAAGAAATGTGTTTTTTTGCAACCAATGTCCCTACATCTTTAAGTCTGGTACCCTTATCCTTAAAAATAGCATTAAGATTGAAGTAATTTTTAAGAAGAGTAATTGCACCACCAAGCATGTTGTATATTTAGCAAAATGCTTGGACTATCCTGCATTTTATGTGGGCAAAACCGATAAAGCCCTTAAAACAGGATCTATGAAAATTTATATCCGATCCAAAAACAAGATAATAATAATTTCCTTTCCAAACACTTGTTAATAAGCCCTAATTGTTCTAATTTTAAATTTGGTATTCTGGATAAGATTTGCATAATCTGAGAGGTGGGGATGACAACACCGTACTAGAAGAAAAAGAAGTTAGGTAGCAGTTGAAGTTAAGTGTTTACTTGTTTCCCAGGTATTAATGACAATATTTTCCCTCAACCTGTCTTAAATCTTAGGTCTTATTGTTCACAATGGTCATTTTATCATGTTATTTTATTATTCATTTACTACTTATTATACATTTCATACATACATATTTTTACTTATTTTATATATTTTTTTAAATATATGCATGTTAAGAATTGTTTTAGTGTAGAATGATGTTCTATTTTTGGATAGTAATGTTTTTATTGGGTTATACGTGTGCCTTTAAATGGTTAGTGGGTATTTACTAATTGATTAATTGAATGGTTTTCCTATATGTTTCCTCCCATTTTTAAGTTTTTAGATGCTGAAGAAGTCCACGCATGTATTGGACAAAAGCTCCTAATCTTGTTATTGATAAAGTATTTGTTTTAATAGCCATGAAGTTCAAATCCTGATCACTAGCTGCTGTGATATTATAGCTTTTGTTTTTTTATTGTATTGGTCAGGTTGTAGTGTCCCTTCACTATTTTGGGTATAAGGTTACATCTTAGACAATTCTCATGTGCTACCAGCAATATGACATTCAGATGCAAAACTTATTTTAACTTAATCCTTATGTGCCATCTGCATTATGACACATCACTACCAGGGTTACATCTTACTATATACTCAACGGTTTCTTGCATTATACTGTGTCAGTTTCCAAGAATAAATCTTATTACATTTTCACATGCTAACAGCATTTTGACATGTCAGGTGAGAAGACTGCATCTTACGTTATTCTAATGTGCTACCTCCACATTGACATGTCACTTGCCAAAGGTTATGTCTTACAGTATTCCCTCATGCTGCCTATGTAATCATATGTCATTTGCCAAGGTTACATATTTCTCTATTCTCACATGTTACCTCCAACATGACATGTCCGCTTCCAAAGTTATGTCTTGCTATATTCTCTTCTGTCACCTGCATCATGACACGTCATTTGCCATGGCTACATCTTCTTATATTCTTGCAAACTACCTGCATTATGACAAGGTTGCATTTTACTATATTATCAACTGGTACCTGCATCACGACATGTCATTTACCAAGATTACGTCTTACTCTTTTCTCACCTGATACCTGCCTTATAACACGTCAGCTGCCAGGGACACATCTTACTATAATGTACTGCTTGCATTCTGTTGTATTAGCTGCCAAGTCTACATTTTGCTCCTTTGTCAAGTGCTACCTGTAAATGGTAGTGTCAGTTGCCGTAATTATGTCTTACTCTACTCTGCCTTGCTAAGTGTATTATGATGTGTCAGTTGCCAGGTTACATCTTACTGTAGTCTCACAGGCTATTTCTAATATGACATGTTAATTCCAAGGGTTACATCTTACTCTATTTTCACATGTTGCCTGCATAATGACATGTTAGTTTCCAAGGTTATTTCATACTTGGTTCTCATGTGCTAACTGCATTATGGCATGTCAGTTGCCAAGGTTACATCTTACATTTTTCTCACATCCTACCTGCATTATAACATGTCAGTTGCATGTTATGACTTACACTATTTTGACATGCTACCTACAGTATGACATGTCATTTGCCAAGGTTCTGTCTTAATCTATTTTCCCATGCTACCTGCATTATGAAGTGTCATTTTTCAAGGTTACCTCTTACTCCTTTCTGTTAAGCTACCTGCATTATGGTGTGTCAGTTGTCCAATTTACAGTGTTACATTTTACTATTTTTCGCATGCTAACTGCATTACTGTGTATCCTTTCTACAGTTTTTGTTTCTCTTGTCTCACGTTACCTTTATTATGACATGTCAACTACCAAGAATATGTCTTACTCTTTTCTCACATGTTGTCTGCATTATGTCACATCAGTTACCAAGGTTATATCTTGCTCACATGCTACCTGCATTATGAAGTATCATTTGCCATAGTTACATCTTACTGTCTTCTCACGTGCCACCTACTTTATCATGCATCACTTGCTAAGAGTATGTCACACTGTATTCTCACATGCTACCTATATATGACATGTTTGCCAACATTGTGTCTTATTCTACCCTTCCATGGTACTTGCATTATGATGTGTCATTTACCAAGGATATGTCTTACTCACTTTTTCAATGCCACCTGCATTATGTCATCATTTACTAAGGTTACATCTAACTCTATTCTCTCATGCTACCTGTATTGTGGACTATCTGCCAAGGTTACATCTTACTTTTTTCTTACAAAGTACCTGCATTATGATGTGCTAGTTGTCAAGGTTGCACCTTACTATTTTATCATGCAATACCTGCAAAATGTCATGCCAGTTTCCAAGATTAAAATTTATTCTATTCTGTCATTTGTCTGCATTGTCAGTGGCAAAGGATACATCTTACTATTTTCTTATGATCTACTTGCATTATGACATGACAGTTGCCTATTGTTTGTATTACTGTATTTTCATGTGCCAGCTGCATTTGGACGTCTCATTTCCCTAGGTTATATCTTACTGTTTTCTCATGTGCCACCTGCATTATGACTTGTCAGCTGACAAGGTTATGTCTTACTATATTTTCTCTTGTTACCTGCATGTGTCTAATTTCCAAGGTTACATTTTGCTTTATTGTCAATTACTACATTCACTATGATGGTGTAGTTGCCAAGATTATATCTTGCTGTATTCTCACATGCTACCCGCTTCATGACATGTCAGTTGCCAAGGTTACATCTTACACTGATCTTGCATGCTACCTGGAATATGATGCTTCAGTTGCCAAAGTTATTTCTTTTTTTTTTTTCCAAAAAAAATTTTTATTGAAATTTTCTTATAATACAACAAAGAGAACAAACAAACAAAAAAAAAAAAAAAACAGGTTATAACAAGGTAAACAAAATACACAGTATACATATATATTTCACAAAATTTTTAACCACTAACCCAACAAACTGTCCAAGAAAGAAAAGGAAATATAACAATAAATAAATAGTACTAAATATTACATAGAAATTACAAAACACTGGGTTAACTCAAATAGAGATAAGGAGGAGGGTATTAACCTTGAAGCAAATTTTTAAATAAAAGGCATTCTTCTTTGGACTCTTACTAATGAATTTCTGTGCAGCCATGTAAGTAAGTACCATTGATTTAAAGTTGTTCCAACTAAGCTGAGTACGGTCCATCCAATTTTTTGAAATGTATAATTTCATAAGGGAACATAAAAAAACCAAAACATGTGTGTCAAGTTTAGATAGAGTACACAAAGGTATGTGAAGAATGGCCAGCTCCCAACAAAGGGTAGATTCGTGATACCCCATTTTTTGGAGACGGACCTTTAAAGATGTCCAAAGTTTATGAGTGTGATAGCACGACCAAAAAATATGAAATAAATCAGCATAGGGCGCTGAGCGACAGGGACAAGAAGGAGATTTATTGGAGTCAATTTTCGCTAATTTAGCCGGAGTAAAGTAAGTATTATTATTAATCATTAACTGTGTATAAAAAAGATTCTTAAAGGGGGAAAAATTAATAGTATTCTTTATTGACAAGAGTTTTTGATTATGTGAGAGAAGAGGGTAATATTTATCCCAATAATTTGAAAAAAGACATGAGCTACTATTAATCATAGATGATATGAGTTTATATGAGTTAGAAAGCATTTTCTTGGGCAGAATAAGATTGTGTCACACAGATTCTAATAAGGAAATATTTTTTCCATTATCTAAAAGGTGTATGAATTTATAAGTAATAATATCCCGTAATTGCCTAATTATCGATAAGTATTTTTTATTTGTTTTCAATATTTTGCACAAGTTAGATAATGATTCATTATTGTGTTTGAGTATATCCCAAACCACTAAATTTTTAATTAATGGGAAGTTAGAAAGATTAATAGGAAGATTATTAATTCTAATATTTGGATTTAGGTGTAGGGGTTGAAGTAAGGGAAAGGTTTTATCAAGGTTGATGAGTTCTAATAAATTTTGAAAAATAATAATGTTATGTTTTAAATTATTTAAGAATTTGAGACTTTTTAAAGAGTCCTGCGAAAGAAAGGGGAGGGCAGCTGGATTTAAGTTCAGACTCAGAATTTGTTGAAACCATATTTTAGACCAGGTGGGATAAGAGTTATATTCTGCTAGTTTAAGTTTGGAAATATATAATAATTTACTTGCCGATATTATTAAGTAGTATAAATGAAAATTTGGAAGGCCCAACCCCCCCTCCAGATCTGGGAATAGTTAATTTATTATATGCAATTCTCACCAATTTGGGATACCAGATGAATTTAGCTAGATCTCTATTTATCTTGGTCAAAAAGGACTTTGGTACTATCTGAGCCACAGAATTAAACTGAAAAAGGATTCTAGGAAGAATATTCATTTTAATTATAGCTGCTTTGGATAAGAGAGATAAACCCAGCTTCTCCCACCTAAGAATATCAAGAGATATTTTGGACCAAGATCTGAGAAGATTATTTTGAAATGTAGATGAATGATTATGATAAAAAAAAATCCCTAAATACTTGATATCTAAAGTAGTTTTAAAAGGGGATGCAGGAAAATAATTTGAATTGTAACCCTGAAGATTAATAGGAAAGATGTGAGATTTCTGGAAGTTTATCTGATAATCTGAGGCTTTTGAGAAAGCATTAATGGAAGATTCAATCTTATGTAGATCAGTGTTCGGAAGTTGAAAATAAATGATTAAATCATCAGCAAAGGCTGATAAAGGTATTTTAGTATTCATTACTTTAGGAATCACATGGAACGTATTTGATTTTATATAAAGAAATAGGGGTTCAATGAATATATTGAAAAGGAAAGGAGATAACGGACACCCCTGCCTAGTTCCATTAGTTATGCGTAAGGGTTTGGAAAGAATTTTGTTTATCCATAGACAAGTAGAGGATTTGTTATATAAAACCTTAATTATATCTATAAAGGAAGAGGGAATATTAAAATATGATAAGGAATGAAAAAGAAAATTCCAATTAACTCTGTCAAAGGCTTTTGCCACATCTAATGTTAAAGCATAGATTGGATTTTTATCTTTTTTCAAAAGATGTATTAGGGAATCTAGGGTTAAGGTATTATCCCAAGTATGTCTACCTGCCATAAAACCTGATTGTTCCATGGAGATTATAAAGGGAAGAACTTTTCTAAGTCTATTTGCTAAAAGTGAAGCTAAAATCTTTATATCAATATTGATCAAAGAAATGGGATGATAATTGTGTGGATCTGTTTTGTCCTTTTGATTTTTTAGAATTAAAATAGTTTTCAAAGTATTCCAGTGAGTATCTGAAATGCCATATTTTATTACATAGCTATATACTTTTAACAAGATAGAAGAAATCAATGAGATATAGGTTTTAAAGAATTCAGCTGTGAAGCCATCAGGACCAGGGGATTTTCCTACCTTGAGATTCGAAATAGCGTCTTGAATTTCTTGTAGGCTTAAGGGAGCTGAAAGCAAATCACATTGATTTTTATTTATCGAAGGGAATATAATGGAATTGAGAAAATCAATCATATTTTCTTGTGGAATACTACCTGTCTTATCCTTGGAATAAATGTCAGAGAAAAGGTTAGAAAAGAGTTGTATAACTTCCTGATCGGAGTTATAAATCTTATTATTAAAGTGTAAATGAGATATTTTAGGGGGTTCTTGGGTGTTTCGAATTAATTTTGCTAGGAATTTAGATGGGGTTTGTGCCTATTCAGAGTAGATCACAATCATTCTTTGTTCAAAAATGGTTAAATTCTGTTTATGCAATTGAAGTAATTGGGTTTGTAATTCATTTATTAAATTGTCTCTATTAGGGTCTACTCTAATTTTTTGTTGTTTTTCTAATTCAAGAAGTTTATTTGTAAGTTCAGTTTCTTTGCTTTTATACTTTTTTTTTAAGAAAAGAGGCTTTATTAATCAAAATACCTCTAATGTAAGCTTTACAAGCTGCCCATTGTATATCTAAAGGTATATCAGAAAGTACAAGATTAAGTGTAAAATTAGATAATATCTCAGTGATTTCTTGAGTTATATCTTTATTACGAAGTAAGTTATTATTAAGTGTCCAATTATTATGAGTAGATGGGAAAGTTCTTCTCTGATTAGGGTTAATATTTATGGAAATCTTAGAATGATCCGATACGGATCTCGGTTCCCAGGAAAGATCAATATCAAAGTGTGTGAGAGAATCAGAGATTAGAAAGAAGTCCAGTCTCGACCAAGATTTAAAACACTTTGAGTAGTAAGTATATAACTCATCTTTAGTTATTTGGTCTTTCAAGGATACGGGGTCAGTAAGACTAAGATCATACATTAAATCTTCCAAAGCAGAGGAGGATTGGATACTGTAATAATAATAAGGAGATTTACTAGAACGATCTGTAATAGGATCAATAACAGCATTCCAATCTCCTCCAGCTATAATATAATGATCTTTAAAAGTTGCTAAAATATTGTGAATTTCTGTATTAAAAATATATTGTTGGGAGCATGGGCCATATAAATTAAAAAATAGGATAGGTTTGTTAATATTGGGAAATTGAGAAGAATACAAACACCATCTGCCATTTACATCAGATCTTACATTAAATATGGTACCTTGGAAGGATTTTTTGATAATTATCGCTACTCCTCTAGCATTAGAACTATTACCTGAAGAGATAATGAATTTCACCCATTTCTTTTCTCTTTCTCTGTCCCAATCCCTATCCTGAATGTGTGTTTCTTGAAGGAAACATAAATTAGCATGTGATTTAAAAATCAGGTGAAAGAGAAGCGCTCTTTTAGACTTGTTTTGTATACCTCTAACGTTCCATGAATCTACATATAAAGTCATAATAAAGTAAGTGTATATAGAACTAGCTTATAATTGTTATAAAAAGAAAAAAATGATGTCACAGATGGTATAATAAAGGATAGCAAACTTAAAGAAGAGAGGTGTAATTGTAAAAGCCAAAAGCGCTTATTTTATTTGTAAAACAACCCAGGATTTTATTTTAAGTCTGTTCCTATAGTTTCCGATCTGCCTCTTTACCATAGTTGTAAAATGACAATAATAGAAAAAAGAAAGAGGCAAAAAAGGAAAAGATTTAAGACAGCAAAAAAATTCCTTCCATAAATCCCCGGTGCCTACCCACCCCACCATACTAATGGAAGGAAATAATATACAGTTCAACTGAAATCTTTTTGTTGGGTTAGCATAATAATTCTTGTTATAACAATTAAAAAGGAAATAAAAATTAAAAAAACTAATTCTACAACAATATATACATATATACAACATACACTGTTTCCAAAACCAGGCCATGTTAGAACCCACGACGAACACACCCACGAGCTCATATCAAATACCATTGATATTAGCCATATAAAAAGGGAAATAGAACTAACTAGATAAAATCTATTTGTATATATTTTAAATTTGAACCCCAAGAGATTATGATCATAATATAAGCATAAAATAAAACATAAGATACTTGACTCTTGGGTTAAGATAAGAAATTACCCACACTAGAATAAAATTATGTTATATTATAATGTTAAAATAACATGTCGGAAAGTACAAAGAACCTAAATGAACATTTATATGGTATATATATATAATATAATTAACAATACATGGAAGATTTATATTTTAACACACTTTTAGGAAACAATAGAAAACTCCAAAACAAAAAACAACAGGTAAAAAACTGATGTACATAATAAATGCACATACTGAACTACAATTGCGAAACCTCCACAATGATGATGAGAACAGCCACCTGCATCATAAATGAATCGTAGAGATCAACCAATCTCATCATCCGTTAAGGTAGATAAAATTAAACTACACACTTGTTATATTCTAACGGATACCCAAGAAACCTAAACAGTTCTGCAAAAAAAAAAAAAAAAAAAAAAAAAAATGAAAGAGATACAGTTAATTGTCGCTGCAGAAATCCCCAGGAAATGAAACAGGACATCAATCCAGTGACTACATCATGAACAAAAGTTCCGCCTCTCTCATTTATAATCAGGACCAGCAATCTCCAGCAAATCCACCACAAGAGAAGGTACCAGAAGTAAAATGCCCAGCAATAAATGTGGCTCCAGTTGCAGCAGCAAACTTCAGATCAGCACGCTGACCATTGTCACCGGAAAAACAACACAGTCAACCGCAAGGTACCTGAGTCTCTATCTAGCTCCGTGGTTCAATCGAAGCACATATCAATGAAATCAAGCCATGTCAGAACAAGTAAAAAACCCAGCAGCAAAGCTTACTTACTGTTTATCATACTTGACAATGAAGAGTCTCAACAATCCCTGGATACAGTCATTGAACATCCATATATACTGCAGAAAAAAAAACAAACAAACGAAAAAGCGCTTGCATATACCTGAGTCTGTAATACTCAACATTACTTCACTGCTCCACTGATGGGCGAACTGACAACACAACTGTATAAGAATACCTCTCTATATAACCGGATAGGAATTAAAGGCCTTTGTAAAGGCATCTTTAGCTTCGGAAAGAGTACTTACTGAATATTTAACTTCTTTGTATGTAAATAAAAGGACATTTGGGTACCTCATTTGAAATCTCACATTTCTTTTAATTAACTCAGCACAGAAGGGAGCCAGCTTCTATTTAATTTTATTTGGTGTGGCAAGTCTTGGGTGAAAGATATTCTATGACTGTTCCATAACAGTATTTTTTGCTTTTTTGCTGCATTTAGAATGTTTTGAACATCTTGAAAGTTCAGTAATTTTGTATAGATGATGCGAGGGATTTGTGAATCTTGCCGGCGTCTAGAGGCTCTATGCGCCCTCTCAATTATTAATTTATCAGGTGAATTATTTGGACCCAAAAGTGCACTGAAAATCTGACCACAAATTAAACTAAGGTTTTGGTTATCATAGGTTTCAGGTAAACCTCTGACAATAATGTTATTGCGCCGGCTTCTAGCTTCAAGATCTGTTAATTTAGTTTGTAGTTTCACAATAAGTGCAGAGTTATTCATTGTGACATCAGATACCTGGTTTATTTGAAAGTAATTTTTTTGTGTTTTTTGCTCAAGAGTGTCAACTCTTTGTACTAAATGATTGATGGATTTAGTAAATCCAGACATCTGATCAGATAGACCCTGAACAGCATCCTGAATTGGTTGAAGCGCTGCTTTGAGATCGTCGATATGAAGGTTAGGTTCAGTTTTTACTTTAGCGCTTGCTTTATTACTTGTAGAACTATTGTCTGAAGGTGTTTTCAAGGTTATCATCCTTTTACATGTATTATCTTTCTCCGGGGAAAGTATCGAGGAGATTTTTGCCTTGGTACTTTGGGCATCCATGACATCCGCGTTATCCCTAGGTGGGCTGCTGAGTCTCCTTGGTCCTAAGGGTACATCCCTGTCTTCTTGCATCTCACTACACAGGTTATCCCTAGGTGGGCTGCTGAGTCTCCTTGGTCCTAAGGGTACATCCCTGTCTTCTTGCATCTCACTACACAGATTGTGCACCAGGGTTCCCATCCATAATTTAACCTAAGAGGCCCTGTGGACATCTCAATATCTCCAGTATCCTGAATAGGACGCTACATCCTTAAAAGCAAGGACTGTCCTCCCTGATATTTGTTGAAACTCACTACACAGATTGTGCACCAGGGTTCCCATCCATAATTTAACCTAAGAGGCCCTGTGGACATCTCAATATCTCCAGTATCCTGAATAGGACGCTACATCCTTAAAAGCAAGGACTGTCCTCCCTGATATTTGTTGAAACTCACTACACAGATTGTGCACCAGGGTTCCCATCCATAATTTAACCTAAGAGGCCCTGTGGACATCTCAATATCTCCAGTATCCTGAATAGGACGCTACATCCTTAAAAGCAAGGACTGTCCTCCCTGATATTTGTTGAAACTCACTACACAGATTGTGCACCAGGGTTCCCATCCATAATTTAACCTAAGAGGCCCTGTGGACATCTCAATATCTCCAGTATCCTGAATAGGACGCTACATCCTTAAAAGCAAGGACTGTCCTCCCTGATATTTGTTGAAACTCACTACACAGATTGTGCACCAGGGTTCCCATCCATAATTTAACCTAAGAGGCCCTGTGGACATCTCAATATCTCCAGTATCCTGAATAGGACGCTACATCCTTAAAAGCAAGGACTGTCCTCCCTGATATTTGTTGAAAGTATGTCCTATTACTGTATTAACTAAATACTACTCACTGGGACATTTGTTCTACCCCACCCAGGTAAACCAGCAGCCCCCCCCCCTATCTTTAGTTTTAGTTTTTGCCTCCTTCCCCTCTCGGACACATCTCTCTACTGCCTTTACCCTGACCTCCTGTATCCTGCTATTCATACTTACTTTTCCTCCAGTTTCACTTATCTGTCTTATTTTCTCTCTTTTACCTGACCACTAGGTGGCGCTCTTGTCATTTCATTCTCCTACTCTCACTATCTTTAGTAATTCATACTGCTCTTCTTAATGTTCAACCTGATCTCTATCTTGTTTTTCTTTCTTTCTTTCGTATATCCATCTTTTTCTACACTTTATACCATTTTATTACTAACCCCACACAAGTCTTCCCTACCTTTCTAACCCACCTTTACTTTTCCACCTATTCTCTACCTCCTGACTGATTGTTTTCTGCTACTGGTTGTCTTGTTCGTGGCACCAGCTACTTCCTGCCCGCCCTACCTTTACACACTTGGCCCCCTTCCCCTCTTCTCTCCTTTTTATCTCATCTGTCTATCCCTCCCTTAACATCTGCTTACATTCTCTCCCTATCTGCCCATCTCTGATACCTTCCTTAGTGTGTTTTCACTTCCCTGTGCCCTCCCCTTCTTAGCATCTGCTACACTAATTCTTCTGTACCTTCTTACCTCCTTCCCTTAACCTGTCCCCTCCCCCTCCTACTCTACTTCCGTTTCCATAGTATAAATTACCCATCCCACAGCCGTTTCCCCCCTATAGGTTATCCCTAGGTGGGCTGCTGAGTCTCCTTGGTCCTAAGGGTACATCCCTGTCTTCTTGCATGTGAGTACTGTTTTTAAATGCTGTATTGTTATCACGGATGTTGTCGCTAACTGTAGCTTACGGTTTTTTTGGATTTGCTCTACTTTAATTCTCTGTTGAAATATCAGTCGATAATGCTGTGCCTTACTATGTGGCAATAACTGTTTTACCTGTGCTGCTGTACTATCACTAACTACGCCACTGCAGAACACGTGGAACGCCATTACCACCCTGGGACCGTGTAAGCGGTTTTCCACACTTAACTCTCCTTCCTGCTTGGTCGCTTCTTAAGGTGATTATCTCCCTGCTTTTTATCTACCATTTAAGCGCTATCTGCGCTATTTCAGGACTATTCCCTTTGGCCTTTAATTATTTCATAGCGCCTTACTTGGTACTTGTTGACGCCTGAACCTTTCCCCTACCTCTTTATTTCACTAAGCATCCAGCCCAAACGGCGGCTTACTCCGCTCGGGTGTTGCTCCTATTTAAACCTTTGGTACTACACTCTGTGATTTAAGCTCCCATAACGCACCTATGCGTATTTAGAGATTAACTTCTCTGCCTGAAGCCTGTGTGATTCCCTTGCCTCATTACTTTACTAAGTATCCAGACCAAACGGTGGCTTACTCTGTACGGGTTACTGCTCCTATTTAAACCTTTGCTATCACACTCTGTAATTAACGCTCCCATAACGAGCCTATGTGTATAACTTCTCTGCCAGAAGCTGTGTTCCATTCTGTTGCTGCACTGATATATCCCGTGCACTTCAACGCAGTAATTGAGTCATTTTAATCTGGCCATACACTCTAGTGCTCCATTGCCGCTAGTAATAAGCGGAACCTTAAGGGATATCTTAAGGTGCCATCTGTAGCTTTTTTCTCAAGCTTTTTAACCCTATTTGCTTTGCCTTGGCCCCTCCACCTCCACGAGGCAACCCTACTCTCCTTGCTGCTTCATTCCGATACTGCTGCCCCCCCCCCCAGGCTAGACTCCACGTGCTCTCCCACTGGAGCTCTAGTGCTGTAATACTCCTGTCTCAATATCTACAGGTGTTCATTATTCATGTACGATGCATTTTTGATCATGACTTAATGTAAAGCTCCTCTGCTGACTTCTGTTTAGCATATTATATTACTGTTTTACATCTTTGAACTTATTCTGCTGGTGTATACTTGTAATGGCGACTTAGTCTCTAGTCACTAAGTGAACTCGCTAGGATAAAGACCTGCTCTTTTACTACTGTATGCTGAAATATACTGCCTTTTTGTAAACCTCACTGCTGTTTATTTAAATGGGGTACTGCTAAATGTAATGTGGTTTGAGGAATTATTGTACTGGCATGTTAGTCCACTTAGTCTGTAGTGTCTAAGTGTGCACGCTAGAAATAAGGACTGCTCTCTGATACTTGGTAACCTAGTGAATGTTTGAATGTTCTGATTATTAGACCTCTCTGCTGATGATGTACAAGGGATTTTGCTAAATGTTATGTACTTTAATATCACTAAATAACCATTTCTCTCCCCTGTGCTTGTTTCTCTCTCTTCTCTTTCCCTATAGCTCACTACACAGATTGTGCACCAGGGTTCCCATCCATAATTTAACCTAAGAGGCCCTGTGGACATCTCAATATCTCCAGTATCCTGAATAGGACGCTACATCCTTAAAAGCAAGGACTGTCCTCCCTGATATTTGTTGAAAGTATGTCCTATTACTGTATTAACTAAATACTACTCACTGGGACATTTGTTCTACCCCACCCAGGTAAACCAGCAGCCCCCCCCCCTATCTTTAGTTTTAGTTTTTGCCTCCTTCCCCTCTCGGACACATCTCTCTACTGCCTTTACCCTGACCTCCCTGTATCCTGCTATTCATACTTACTTTTCCTCCAGTTTCACTTATCTGTCTTATTTTCTCTCTTTTACCTGACCACTAGGTGGCGCTCTTGTCATTTCATTCTCCTACTCTCACTATCTTTAGTAATTCATACTGCTCTTCTTAATGTTCAACCTGATCTCTATCTTGTTTTTCTTTCTTTCTTTCGTATATCCATCTTTTTCTACACTTTATACCATTTTATTACTAACCCCACACAAGTCTTCCCTACCTTTCTAACCCACCTTTACTTTTCCACCTATTCTCTACCTCCTGACTGATTGTTTTCTGCTACTGGTTGTCTTGTTGTTCCCCGCTCCGTTCGCTACGCTCACTCCGCTCCCCTCCCTACCCCCAATTCCCACCCACCCCCAGGGGTCCTACCTTTATACTTCCCTAGACACACCCCCTAATTACCCTCCAACCTATAACATCTTCTCCATTATATCCACCATCTTATACCTCACTTCCTACACCACACCCTCTCTTGAAACCTTACCTCCTATTTCCCTACTACCCTATTAACTCTAACCTCCTATTTCCCTACTACCCTATTAACTCTAACCTCCTACTCTATATAACTATGCCCTCTACCCTAAAAATTCTCTCACCTCTTCTTCTCCTAAACATTCTACTTTTCTACTACACCCTTACCTCCTATGAAAATCTCATGCTACTACAAACTCCATCTTCAAACAAAGATACTACTACTACACTTCCCCTACCCAAACTAGCACACATTAACATACTAGCAACCTGTCCCTATCTCCCCCCTCTCTTCCATAAAACCCACCGCTACCAACTCACTACCTCTAAGAGACTCATTCCAATATCATTCAAATATACAAAACCCCTACAACCACCACTAACTCCTTTACTTATATATGGAGATATCCACCCAACCCTGGCCCCAATACCCCCCAAAACCTAAGCCCTCTAATACAAACTACCACCTACGCTAACCCACACTCTTCCTCAGACTCCCTCTCAATTGCTCATCTTAATATCCGTAGCATTAACAACAAAATCACTCAACTCCATGCCTTAATTGATTTCTATGCCTTTGATATCCTATGCCTCACAGAAACCTGGCTTAAACCAACTACAAAAGACAATGAATTCACCCCCCCAGGATATAGTACCTTAAGACTAGACTGCACTAACAAAAAAGGTGGAGGAGTGGCCCTCCTGTTTAAATCCCAACTTCAGCTAACTTTAAGTAACTCCTTCCCCCCCACACCAGGAAATGCTGAAATGCTATGTACCAAACTCCAAATCAACACAACCAAATCTATAAACATAATATGTTCCTACATCCCCCCAGGCAAGAACATCCACACCCTAGAAAATATCCTTTGCTGGATTTCTAGCACCTTCCCCCAGGAAACCATTATCCTAGGTGACTTTAATATCGACTGGAACTCCTGCATATCCCCCAAACCCACCATACACCTTAACCTCTTTAACTTTCACCAAACCATTAACTCTCCTACTAGAATAAATAAATCCACCCACAAACAAACTATCCTAGACTGGATACTTACCAACAACAATCCCCTCTCCTATAATACAGGCATACTCCCAGACAATATTAGTGACCACCTCCTTACCTTTATCACTAAAAAAAAATGCAACATCCCTAAACAACCTACTTATCGGACCAAATATAATAAAACAGCATTCAATCTGTCATCCTTTCAAACAGAACTCAAACAATATAACTGGTCTACCCTAAAATACCTCCCAATAGATGATGCAGCAATGCATTTCAACAATACCTTCTTACAAATTTTAAACCAACATGCACCATCCCGACTAGTTAAAATCAGATCCAAAGCAGCTCCTTGGCTCTCTGCTACTACTAAACAAACTATGAGAACGAGAAATAAATCATGGTCAATATGGAGATCCACTAAAAACCCCACTGACCATCAGACCTTCAAACACCTAAGAAACAAAACAAAGAAACTTGTCATCCTAGATAAAAAAAACTATAACTTTCAATACCAACAAAACCATAACCAAAACCCAAAAAATTTCTGGTCAGGAATTAATAAACTTCTCCATCCAGGCAATACCAAAACACCTACCCCAGCTAGCTTAGCACAAAAACAACCTAGCATCATAGCCAACACCTTTAACAATTTCTTCTCTCAAACTGTTAGCACACTTGCAAGCTCTATGACTCCACCCCCCCCCCTCCAAACTACTCCCATCCCCAGCAATACCCATACACTAAAACTGGAAACCGTCTCAACTACCTATATACAAAAACTACTGTCTAAACTAAAACCCTGTACACCCTCGGCTGACAAACTTCCTGCTGAATTCCTTCAATTAGCGGCAAAAGAAATAGCATACCCTGTATCCATCTTAATAAACAGAACCATAACAGAATCCAAAATTCCATCCTGCTGGAAAATCTCCCACATTATTCCACTCCACAAAGGTGGAAACTCTAATGAACTATCCAATTTTAGACCTATCGCCCTCCTATCGCCTCTATCAAAAATAATGGAACGCTGTATTCACCATCAACTCCTAAACTATCTCTTAAATAACAACCTGCTTGTAGACTCTCAACATGGCTTCAGACCCTACCACAGCACTACTACTGCCCTTCTTTCCTTCTCTGACACCATAAATAAAAATCGTAATAAAAACCTATTCTCTTCCGCACTGTTTCTAGACCTCTCAAAGGCATTTGACATGGTCAACCATCAACTTCTCCTTGATACCTTAAAATCTCTTTCACTGGACTCTCTAGCCTTACAGTGGTTCAATTCCTATTTAACTAATAGGAAACAAGCTGTACTGTGGGACAACCATCTATCCACTCTACTCCCTGTCACTATTGGTGTCCCACAAGGATCCATCCTAGGCCCCCTACTTTTCTCCACTTTCATCAACAATCTGCCCAACTCCCTACCTACAACCACATGCATCCAATATGCAGATGATTCTACTCTCATCTGCTCCGCCCCTACCCCAGCAGAACTCCACTCCACCACCCAAGCAGTCTTTACTGCAGCAGAAAATTGGTTTCAACATATCTGCCTCCTCCTGAATCCCAAAAAAACCAAACTATTACTATTTACCCCTACCTCTAAATCCACCCCTATCTCTTTCTCTATAACATCCTGTAATGGCACCATCATCCAACCTGACAACTGCACTAAACTCCTAGGCGTCACCATAGATAACCAGCTTAACTTCGACCATCATATTGATTTAACTATCAAAACTGTTAATAAAAAGATTGGTGCCCTATACAGACTAAAGCCCTATCTCACTGCCTCTTCCCGAGTAGCCCTAGCCCAAACTCACCTTATCTCTACACTAACCTACGCCTCCCCCTCCTTTGTCAACTTATCTAAGAGTAATCTTCAGAAACTGAATACTGCCTACCACAGTATAGCCAGATTTGCCACTGGCTCACCCTTCCAAACTCACCACTGTCTAAACTTAAAGAAACTCAACTGGCTTGAACTCCCAAACCTTATACTTCTACAACAACTAGTCATCACCTTCAAAATTCTCCATTACCCTTCCAACATCCCTATACTAAATAATGTCATTACACCTTATAAGAATCTCAAGACCCTCAGATCAGCCAACAAACTATTAGTTACTACCTTGAAATCTCATAATAAATCAGGTGATTCCCTATTTGCAAACACTATCGGTTCATACTGGAATAAACTTCCCACTGAACTGACCTCCCTAACATCATGTCACCTTTTCAAAAAACAGATAAAAAACCACCTACAAATCCACTGGCTCTGCCCCTGCTCTAATCCTGACTGAGCATACTACTGTTTTATTACTCTGAACAGTCTGCATCTTTCTTTCTTTACTCTCCCATTCTTACCTAAACTAACATTCTTAACCCCCTTTCTGGTCCCTCACCCTTTTCCCTTGTCTCACTGCCTATATACCTCACTCTCCTGTTTAACTTTACTTTCTTAACAGTTAACTTGATTAAATACCTTTACCCTATCTAAACATACTCTATCCACACTTTTCTTTTTCCTCTTATCCCTTGCTCCCTTAAGTTTACTTCCAACTTTTCTCCGTACCTTCTAACTTGCATTTTTTTAGCATGCCTAACTACTTGCTTTCTTTTCACTCTGTTTAATACCATCGCTCTCCTCTACCTCTAACAAATGATTAATCTTTACATACCTACACTTCAAATATCCTTTACTCAACTGTATTTTCTTGTGCCTGAACTTATCTCCTCAACCACAAGATGTGAACTTTGATCTTAATCATACTGTAACCTACTTAAGTTAGTCAAGACAATCTGTATTCTGTTGGACATTTTGATTTGTTTTGTGTTTGTTCTCTGTTAAAAAGATTGATCTACTTAGTAAAGTAGTCTTCATGTATTGTCGTAGTCTATTAGTGGAGCTTTTCTCCTCGGGCCTCTGCTGAAAATGGACATGTATCCAGCCAGACTAGCCCGGTTAACAAATGTAAAATAAAATAAAATAATAAATAAATCTGTCATAACTGAAACCTGGTGAAAAACACAGAATGCGAGGAGCGCCAACTAATAGAAGCACGAATCCTGTCAGGCACAAACTTGTCACACAGGCCTCCTGAATGCTCGTATTCCTTATCCCAGGAAATGAATAAAGTGCAAAATTTTCGGTCTTTACCAGAAAAAAACTTCCAACTTATTTTCAAATACGTTGTAATAGTTTCTTATATCGGCGGACAATAGTAGTTTCTGTTTAAAAGCACTTAAGGCTATTAAAAGTAAAAATTTACAGTAGGAGCTCGTGAATAGGGTGCCAACTAGCCGACCACCATCTTGGAATCCGCCAAAGTTATTTCTTACTCGGTTCTCACATGCCACCTGCAATATGGCATGTCAGAGCCGAAGCTACATCTAATTGTGTTTTCAGCTGCTCCCTCCATTATGATGTGACAGTTGCCAAAATTATGTTTTATTACATTCTCACATGCTACCTGCATTATGATGTGATGGTTGCCAACATGAAGTCTTACTCTATTATCACACACTTCTTGTATTATTATGTGTCAATTGCCAAGGTTATGTCTTACTCTTTTTTCACATAATACTTGCATTAAGACATTTGCAAGGTTACTTTTAACTTTTTTCCCACATGCTACTGACATTATGATGTGTCAGTTTTAAAGGCTACATCTTACCCTGTTGCATTATGAGATGTCTACCGTAAGGTTCTTCTTACTTTATTCAAACATGCTACCCGCATTATGACATGTTAATTGCCAAGGATATGTCTTAGTATATTCTGTCCTGTTTCCTGCATTGTGACACATTAGTTGTCAATGCTACATTTTACTATATTCTCATCTGCTACCTTCATTATGACATGTCAATTACTAAGGATACCTTTCTATATTCTCACCTGCTACCTGCATTATTACCTGCCAGTTGTCAATATTACACTTTACTCTATCCTCATGTGCTATCCCTGCATCATGACTGTCAGTTGTCAAGGTTGCATCCTATTCTTTCCTCATGTGTTACCTGCATTATGATGTGCCATTTGTGAAGATTAACTACCAGATTTACTAAAATCCATGTAGCCATAGTGTAGAGCCTACACGGAAAGTACCATGGCTGTGTATGAGGTTCCCCCTCGGTGGAGCTCCATGCATATTAATGATGGTGGGTTACTGAGGGAGAGTCATGGAACACGGTCATTGAATCAGTGTAGGGAGTGTGTTACTAACTGTGTCTCAGATGAGTAACACACCCCCTGCACTGTCAAAGTTCATTATATCAATGTAATTCAATTTATTATTATTTTTTTTGAAGTTTTCACAGCGTGGTGTGGTGCACAGCAATTGACAAGTGCCAGACATCTAAAACTAGAAACTAGATACATTCAATTATTAACACAAAAGTCAAGTTTAAGCATACCTGAGTGGGTTTGTGTGGCACTGTGAGATGCTCAGCAGTGCTTAAATGTAGCTGAGAGGTATATCTAAAAGTATAGCACCACTCTACACATCCACATAACCAAATGGTTATAGTAACAGCCTTATGTGCAGTAGGTGCAGGGTTTGAGTACACCAAAGGGTTGTTAAGCTTTTAATATACAACTTATGCCAGTTATTTTTAAATCCTGATGTGCTGTGCTTAGCTACACTCCCCTAAGCCCTGCTAGGCCATGCAAAGCACTGCTTAAACAAGATCTGTTTTAGCAAAGCTCGGCACTGCTCAGCTCCACACAGCTCCACTGAGCTGATTTGCACACTGCTAAGCATTGCAAAGCATTGCCAAGCATTACTAGTTAAAGCACTGCTCAGCTCAGCCATGCTGGTTTGCATGGTGCTAAGTGATGCACACCATTTTTAAAAATTGCCCAAAAGTGTATAAGGGCAGGAAAACAGGCTATATTAAGTGCAATAGGTGGGAATACTACAGAATCTGTTGGAGATCAACCTGTGAGGATACTATGACAGTTGGAGATGGTTTGTGCTTCTGGGCACAGTGGTGGGTTATTGAGTCCAGGGTCATGGCCAGAGTCCTAGTGAATTACCATGAAGACTGGCTCATGCAGGGTGATTACTAGAGCTCCAAGTGCAAAATAGAGGCCTGGGACTGGCTGGCAAGGGACCTCACCAGTGCCACTGGTATCTCCCGCACAGGTGAACAGCGTAATCACCACCATGATGACCTGAAAAGGCAAAAGAGGTCTCTCTTGGATGCTTGGGTTCAAGAATTCTGGGTGGGCAAAGTTCCACAAGTGAGTAAGTATGTTTACCTGTGTTTCACCAATATTTAACCTTGAATGTCTGCTAAACTGGTATGCATAATGGTGTGCTTCTCTCCCAAAAGCTACAGAGGTGAGAGCTCACAACGTCAAGGTGCATGCAGGACACCTGGCCAGGTTGTGCTGTGAGTGTGGTGAGCTCAGATGTATCTTCCAGTCTATAGTCATATAAGCAAGAAAGAGTAAAGCATGAACTGCTATTAGGTATATACAGTTTTGATTGCATTGCAATGAATGTGGTCGTAGACCTGGACTGCAATAAGTGACTACTGCCAAATGTACTGCAATAAGCAGGAAAGAGTAAAGCATTAGCTTTGATAAGGTAAATGAAATAAAGTTTCTATTGCAATAACTGTGAAATTATAGCTGTATTGCAACACCTGCATTACATTAACTGTTGTTCAATAAAAACTCAAAACTACACCAGTAAATGCATGAAGGTATCTGTAATAAACTGCTGTGTAATACTTGTGGAATGAGAGCTGATATTTCAACTAAGTAACAATATATTTTGTACACCTGCATTTTGTTTAGTAATGTATACATTACCTAATATCTCTGCCATGATTGCATTTCATGTAGGTGTGTTCAACTATCACTGCAGTGTATTATAACACTGTAGTAGTAGTAGTACCAGGTCATATTTTGTTTCCAGGTGAGCTCTGAGAAGAAATCAGTCCATTAGATATCAGTAGTGACTCAGTAGCTTAGTTTGTTAAATGGGGTGTGCAAAGTGCATTTTGCTACACACAGACCAGAGTTCAAATCCATTTCCATGTACTAATAACTATTACTGAATCAGATATGTTATGACAGATATTCTCTCCACAGGGACTACGGGTAAATGGGTGTAGTAGCCCATATTATGTGTAAATAATTGTTTGTTCAGATGTCACAGACTGTTACAATCTTTATCACAAATGTGATATTTATGCAAACAATAAGGGAAACAGGTGCAACAATAACAAAATATAATAAAATAAAATAAATAAAATGTGTAATTACAGATGTCAATCTCTCCACAGGGACACAGGTAAATGGGTGAGATAGCTCAGAGTATGTGTAAATAATTCTTTGTTCAAATGTCAAAGACTGTTAAAATCATTTTCTCATGAATGTGCTATTTATGCATACAGTAAAGGAAACAGGTTCAATAATAACAAAATATAATAAAATAAAAGACATAAAATGTGTAATCAAGGTATGGCTGTATTTCTGGAGTGTCTTGTAAAGGCTGATGTACTCAGTTACTACATAGGTTCATAGGTTCATAGGTTGGTACTAGGCTATCAGCCCTATGGCCTATACAAGACTAGCCATAACAATTCCCTGGCTATTTCTTCCCACACTATTTACTTCCCTGAACCCCTGTCTAGCAGGGCGACTGACATGTTCCCCGGGGTGAATTTCCTTTCTCCCATCCAATCATCAAGGTTCCTTTTGAAGAGGGTCAAAGAGGCGCTCTGCTTGACATGTATGGGCAGTCTATTCCAGAGTCTGTGGAGTCTCTGGGTCAGGATCTAATCCCTCTAGCATGTTTTGTTTATTGTGATGACAAGGTTTAGATCCATGGAGCATGTGGCTCTGAGGGATTGGGATTTCTTTAAGTGTAGCATGTACAACAGCTCTGGGTTTGACATGGCCTTGTATGTTAAGCAGAGATCGCCTCGGAGTAGACGATATGCGACAGAGTATAGCTGGAGTTTTTTAAGGTGGTCAGCATAGGGCATCTGCTTTAGGCCTGTGATTCTTTTAGTGAGGTATTTATGTGGCCTTTCCAGTTGTTGCAGATGTTGTGAGAGGTACATACCAAATGGGGCATTGTATTCTATAATGGGTCTAATGAGGGATGACTACAGTGGGACAATGACCTCCTTTTTTCTGGATGAAAAGCCCTTAGTGATGAGGTGTACCACATAGAAGGATTTCCTGACTGTTGTGGTGATGCGGTTATTGAAGGTGAGACCACTGTTCACCTGTGTCCCTAAGTCTCATCACACTTTCAGTGTTTAGTGTACTGCCACCTATATGGTAATTCATGGGTACATGTTTTTTCCCAAAGGGGATAACTACATTTCTTGGCAATGAGCTTGAGCCCATGGCTCTGACACCAAGCATCTGTTTCTGTAAGGCCCTATTGTAGAGTATCCACATCATTTGGAGATTCAATAATGGCTCCCAGTTTGCAGTCATCTGTGAACTTTGTTAGCCAGAGTCCCTTAGTGTTGGCCTGTACTTCAGAGAAGTAGATGCCAAACAAGAGAGGTCCCAGGACTGAACCCTGAGGTACTCCACTTGTCACTTGTCTGGAGCTGGATTTGGAGTCAGCTACTTTTACAGTGTGAGTTCTGTCAGTAAGCCAGTTGGCAACCCATCGAGTGATGTAGGGATTAATGCCCAGCTTAGTAAGTTTATCTACGATTCCAGAGTGGGGGATAGTTTGTGTGGACTGCTTTACTCTCATCCACAGCTCTGGAGACTGATTCATAGAAGTCAATCAGGTTCAGGAGACAGGTTCGTCCCTTCACGAACCCAAACTGGGTGGGGTCCAGTGTTTTATGATTGTCAATGTCTTTGTTTATAAGTTCCATGATAATACGTTCCATGGCCTTGCAGAGCAGACTCATCAGACTGATGGGGTGGCAGTTCCTGGGATCCAAGGTGGATCCTCCACCTGTGATGCACTTGTCCCCTGCAGTCACTGCTATTAGGTATAATCCCCATGACTACCAAGCAATGATAGTTGTGTCCTCTCTGTACTGTACACATGCATGTCTCTCAAGGGTCACTCTGTCATAGAATGTAATTACTGTTGTGTAATCCCTCTGTTACAGATGTATCATTAACATGGTTATATGTCAATATCAAATTAACAGTACAGTAGACCACAGTATTCCTTGGTAGTTGTATAGGTCCACTTGATGTGCAAGCATTCTTTATAAATGTGCACCTGCAGGTGTTACTGTTTGGCCCATAGTGTCCCATGCAGATAGCTTGAGAGGTATGTATGTGCTGCAGCAGCTATAGGGCACATTTACACATAAATAAAGGACAGAACTGTAGAGTGTATAGCATTACTGTTGTCAGCTATATAGCCCATGATGGTATTATCGACTGTATTTCTCTCTCTTCCCACCCCTTATCTTCATATATTTATTATTGTTATATATTGGTTATGGTTTACTGGTTTAGCTGGGTAACTACAGAGCTAGTAAGAGAGATAGCTAGAAAGCTGCTTGGTGTGACATCTGGAAAGAGGAAGGAGGACAAGGAGACCTGGTGGTGGAATGAGGAAGTACAGGGGAGTATACAGAGAAAGAGGTTGGTGAAGAAGAAGTGGGGTTGTCAAAGAGATGAAGAAAGTAGACAAGAGTATAAGGAAATGAGGTGCATGGCAAAGAGAGAGGTGGCGAAGGCTAAGGATAAGGCGTATGAAGAGTTGTATAAAAGGTTGGTCCCTAAGGAGGGAGAAAAGGACCTGTACCGATTGGCTAGACAGAGGGACCGAGCTAGTAAAGATGTGCAGCAGGTAAGGGTGATAAAGGATAATGAGGGAAACGTACTCACAAGCGAGGAGAGTGTGTTGAGCAGATGGAAAGAGCACTTTGAGGGGTTGATAAATAAAGAGAATGAGAGAGAGATAGAAGGTTGGATGATGTGTGGATAGTGAATCATGAAGTACAGTAGATTAGCAAGGAGGAAGTAAGGATAGCTATGAAGAGGATGAAGAACGGAAAGGCTGTTGGTCAAGATGACATACCTGTGGAAGCATGAAGGTGTTTAGGTGAAATGGCAGTGGAGTTTTTAACTAGATTGTTTAATGAAATCTTGGAAAGTGAGAGGATGCCTGAGGAATGGAGAAAAAGTGTTTTGGTACCAAATTTTACGAATAAGGGTGATGTGCAGAGCTGTAGTAACTACAGAGGGATTAAACTGATCAGTCACAGCATGAAGTTATGGGAAAGAGTAGTGGAAGCTAGGTTAAGAAGGGATGTGATGATTAGCCATCAGCAGTATGATTTCATGCCACGAAAGAGCACTACAGATGCGATGTTTGGTCTGAGAGTGTTGATGGAGAAGTACAGAGAAGGTCAGAAGGAGTTGCATTGTCTCTTTGTGGATTTAGAGAAAGCATATGACAGGGTGCCTAGAGAGGAGTTGTGGTATTGTATGTGGAAGTTGGGAGTGTCAGAGAAGTATGTAAGAGTGGTACAGGATATGTACGAGGGTAGTGTGGCAGCGGTGAGATCTGCGGTGGGAGTGACGGATGCGTTTAAGGTGGAGGTGGGATTACATCAAGGATCAGCTCTGAGCCCTTTCTTATTTGCAATGGTGATGGACAGGTTGACAGACGAGATCAGACAGGAGTCCCTGTGGACTAAGATGTTTGCAGATGACATTGTGATCTGTAGTGAGAGTAGGGAACAGGTGGAGGAGACCCTGGAGAGGTGGAGATATGCTCTAGAGAGAAGAGGAATGAAGGTCAGCAGGACTAAGACAGAATATATGTGTGTGAATGAGAGGGAGGATAGAGGAATGGTGAGGATGCAGGGAGTAGAGGTGGTGAAGGTGGATGAGTTTAAATACTTGGGATCAGCAGTTCAGAGTAATGGTGAGTGTGGAAGAGAGGTAAAGAAGAGAGTAAAAGTTGGATAGAGTGGGTAGAGAAGAGTGTTAGGAGTGATTTGTGACAGACAAGTACCAGTAAGAGTGAAAGGGAAGGTCTACACGAGGATAGTGAGACCATCTATGTTATATGGGTTGGCGACAGTGGCATTGACAAAAAGGCAGGAGTCAGAGCTTGATGTGGCAGAGTTGAAGATGTTAAGATTTGCAATGAGTGTGACGAGGATGGACAGGATTAGGAATAAGTACATTAGAGGGTCATCCCAGGTTGGAAGGTTTGGAGACAAAGCCAGAGAGGCAAGATTACATTGGTTTGGACATGTGCTGAGGAGGGATGTAGAGTATATTGGGATAAAGATGCTAAGGATGAAGCTGCCAGGTAACAGGAAAAGAGGGGGGCTTAAGATAAGGTTTATGGATGTGGTGAGAGAGGACATGCAGGTGGTTGGTGTGACAGAGCAAGATGCAGAGGACAGGAAGAAATGGAAACAGTTGATCTGCTGTGGCGACCCCTAATGGGAGCAGCTGATAGAAGAAGAAGAAGATTGGTTATGGCTTACTATTAACATATGTTGTTCCATAAACTTTATTTTGGGCATGTGTTTTATTAAAGATATATATTACTATGGTAGCATATTAACATATCTTGTTGAATTACTTATTCTGTTGGCCTTATGGCGTAACTGTTACTGGCATTTGTCATTGTGTTTCATATAATATGCATTTAAATGTAATGAGGTTATTTACAATGTTCTGGCATGCTGTTATTACTAACAATGATTTTGTTTGTAACTTATCCTATGTTTATTGCTTTACCTCATAAATCTCAACAGTGGACAGTATTTATACCTACCCTCTGTGATGCTTTACTCTCCACACCTCACTAATGTTCATCTCAAAGACTAGGAAATGGGTCAAGGGCTACATCAAGACCTTAAATATTGCAAGGTGGAGCCATGTCATTGGCTAATGAAAGTGCAACTCAGCTGTTTTGGATGCAATTAGCAAGTCTGAGCCACAGATTGGTGCACAGGCAATTACTTGTTAATGAGCATTACCTATAAAAGGCAATTAACTGCCAATGGGAAACAGGTCTGTATGTTGCTTTACCAAGTTAGATTATGATTTATCAAGCTTTTTCTTGAGGATTTGTTAACAAAAGGATTGCGTCACTCTTCCAGGTATGTAATACATGTCTCCATATAATGAGAAGCAGATGGGAGGATGGAGGTATGGGGAGCTGGGATTACAACAGTAGGCCTGTAGTACATCTGTGGGAATGACATGTTGGTGATTCTTTGCTGTACAATGGTTACAGACATACCTTTCAACTGTGCCTGCTTTGAATCAAATCACAGCTGTGGTCCTCTTACTCCCCCCTACAAAGATTATGAGTTAGATATATTGACAGTAAGTAAGGGTGGACATAGCTGTAATATCACATGATGTACTGTTATTCGGCTCCTCTCAGTGTGTGAATGTCACACAGGAATAGTTCAGACATTGTACAGGTGTCCCTGACTGTCCCTGATGTACTCTGACTAGGTCACTGTTTTGTTGACATTTGTATCTCGTCACTTGAGAGCAATGGTTAACATACCTGGCAACTCCCTACAGCAGGAATTCAGGTCAAATCATTATTAGTGGGGGAACACAGGCCCGACCTCAGTGACAGAATGTAGATACTGGCCATACAAAGTAATACTATGAATCGACTAACAGATATTACTGTAGCATAAGTGTATTCTGAGGAGTCTGGCGTATGATAGCCATATTTTCTGTATTCTGACAATAACCATCAATTATTGACCAACTGTTTGCCAGAGATCCACATGTTTGTGCCAAAAGGACCCTATATATTAGGCACATGTACACATTATGTAAACATCTGTGTACTGGAGAGGTATGATGCCTACATGGAAGATATACTACAGCAGGTTTGCATTGCTGCCTGTCATTGTGGCACACTGTTGTTGCTGGATTGTCCCCATATAGTTGTAATAACACACACCTATTTGTCTGACAGTGGCTGTATGACATAGTGGTGGGAATTTGCCCATAGGGAACACAGCACAGTAGATGGCATTGATGGGTGTAGATATTTACAGCAGACTCTATCACAGCATACAGGGACATACCCAGTAATGCTACTATGTTGGTGATAGTCACACACATAATGTGTTGATAGACTGTGGGGTATGATGTGGGAGGTAGCAGTGGATAGTGCAGGATATTTTGGTTGTGCAGGGTCTGTACATAGTGGATATCCAAGTATCTGGTCTTGTGATGTGTTCCCCTCTTGTTGTCTTTCAGGAAGGATGTATTGAAGGAGGCAGCTACCATTTTCAGATGCTGAAAATAATGTTATCTTGGGTGGCCTCAGACTGCATCATAACATTCTGCTGTCCAGGAATCGCTGGCATCATGAACAATGTGTAGCACTGTGGGATGACTTTGTCATGGCAGTCAACCAAATAGGCCAACAGGACAGGACCCATGAGCAGGTCCGACACCGTGCCACAGACATGGTCAATGCTGTATGGCAAAAGGTAGCCGCTGTGGCCAGGGACCATGCTGCCAGCAGTGGATGGACTGCAGTAGAACAACCACTGTTGTCCACAGAGGAATTCCTGGTAAACCTGGGAACAACCACCAGCTCACAGGCATTCATCACCCCATACATCTTGGAGGTGAGTGCCACAGCATCGACATCAGAGGAGCATCCACGTAAGCTTCCTATGTTCATCACTGTAATACTGTATCAGACATTGTCAGGATGTACATGGTTTTATGTGGGTGTCAGGTGTTTTACGGGGGGGGGGTGTTAGCTGAAGTTTTAAACTCATGCACAGATTATGACCCACATACCTGTTAACATAGCAGATACTCTAAATTGGTGATATTTGGACATAGTACCAATGTTATACTGTAACATGTGGTGCTGTTTACAATACCTCTCACCCACATTTTTCGGGACCATCAGGAATAGGAACAGGCCATGCTTCTGCTGCTAGTAAGCACAAAACTGTTTTGTCAGAGATGTAGATTTAGTTCAAGGTATTAGCTAAAGTGCAATCCCAGGCTTGCTGGCTGGATTGATGTACTGTCTGCATGGCTGCCAAATGTACAGATATTTTCTGACTGTACACAGTTTAGGGTCATACCTATGTCTTGTAGGTGTGGCCACAGTTATTGATTTGACAGTATTGTCAGGACAATACACATTACCATAACTGTTAGCTGTGCAGAGTTCTGCAGAATGTCAGCAGTGTACATAATTTATTTTTTGCTCATGATTATTGTTTAAAGAACTTTTATTTCCGAATAATTACAGATTTGGGTTACAAAATAATGTCCTCATGTCCTACTATATGAGGTTGGGGTTATACAAGTCTGTAATAGTGACAGCAGTGTATACAGCTTAACATATATTGCAACATAGCACTGCAGAGCATAGTAGTGCAGGTATTAATGTGATGCTTTCCCTTTTTCATTACAGGTGACCTGGGAGGTTCGTCTTTGTCCCATTCACAACCTGATGTCAGTGCCTCTTCAGACTCTGATAATGAAGATGGCCAAAGTGAGTCACAGCTGGGGTTTTCAGGGGCTGAATCTGTCATAGTGTTTTACATCCCTCATCTGCCCTCATTATCACTGTACATAGCCAGTATGCCTATGCATGCCCAGTCTCTTGTGGCCACAGATATTGGACAATCAGAGGGTGGGGACATTGAACAGGGAAGTGTGGCTACTGTGGCTGTCCTGACTGTTGAGACTGGCCATAGCCAAACAGTTGGCGAGGTTCCACACAGGATTATTGACGGGGGTGCTTGTAGGAGGCCTGCTGTCCCTCCACCACCTGTTACAGGTATCTCATCACATGTCACTCGGTGTATGTTTAGGGCTGTCATGGCAGCACAGGCATGCTCAGAAAAGAAATCCCGATGAATGCTCAGAGTTATAGATGCAGCAGAGTCTGACATCCATGACTGCCTCTACTGTGTTGCTGATACCCTGGAATGGTTGACTGACATAATGGAAATAAGTTGATCTAAGACAGATTACACACTATCTGTCTTGGAATGCAGATTGGCTGTGATGGAACATCTGATTGGAGTCTGTCTTGTGGACATAGGTCAGCAACTACAACTGTTGAGAGTCCACATGGCCATGCACCATCACGCTCCCATAGTGTCAGTACATCCAGCGTGCCAGAGGGGAGTGTGCTGTGCACAACAAGACGTGTCAGGCCATGGGCTCATGGTCCTGGGCATTCCTGTGTTCCCAGAAGACAGCAGTCACCCACAGGTAAGTAGTCCATCATCTGATCTTGGTTATGGAGGTGCCAGTGCAACTCCTGGCAGAGCCAGTTCTCATGCCTGGGGCAGAGATGAACTGTCTGCTCAACCATACACAGCTCAAAGCTATACAACATACATGCATGTAAAGCTAGCACTGAGCTTAGCTGTGTTCACGCAGACACTTGCACACCACTGTCACATTCAGGTCACCTACAGACACACACGGTACATTTCCATGATCCATCTTGCCTGCTTCCATTCCTGACTCACACACACACTCACACACACACTTGCTGGACTATTGGGTCAGCCTAGGCCTCCTGCACCCCCAAAAAACACCCTGTGAAAGTGATGATACCTGTGTTACATCCCTGTCATCCTTCTCATGGATGCAGGGAACTAAAGCCAATTGTCTGATGCACAGGGTGACTAAACTATGGCAAGGTGTGATACCCTTGATAAGTGTAAGCAGGGATTTTAGAGCTGAAAAATCTACAAGTAGAGGCATGGGAGATGAACCATCTACAGTTTCCATGTGTCCATTAGAGACACTGGTCCTAAACCAGGTATGATCGCCCTGTTTCCCATCCAATTGTGTAACTTACACTTGATTTGCATTATGGTGGAACTCTGCTTCACATGGATGGGGAGCCTGCTCCATATAGGGTGTAGCCTATGTGTTACATACTTGTCTCCCCAGCATATCCTATTTATACTACAGGCAAGGTGTAGGTCTGTAGAACAGGTAATTCTCATGCTGGTTCTTTTGTGGATATGCAGGAGGTACACAGTGGGTTCTGACACCACCCTGTAAAGCAGGCATACACTTCCACTCCAAAGCATGTAGGAAACAGAATACAAAGGTAGGGCCTTGGCACGGTCTGTGTAGGACATGTTATGTACACCGTGTTGTGATTTAGTGTGGAACCTCTGTGGATGTTACAGTTGTTGTATCTGCCTGGTTAGTTACATACCAAAGGTGGCATTGCACTCAGTGATAGGTCTGATGAATGCCAAATACAGTGGAACAATGACTTCCTTGAATTTACATGCCATACCTTTGTTTATAGGTTGTGCAACATAGAACGATTTTCCCAATATTACAGACATGTGACACCCAAAGGCTAGATCACGATCTATGTGTCCATACTGGTAACTGTACACACATAGCTAGGATAAAAATAGTTATCTCACTGCTAGGATACTAGATGCGGATAACTGTATGAAGCAATATCACTCTGCAGGTCACAGATGCTGTTCAGCACAAGCCTAGTTTGTGTAGTGCACAAGTACTGTGAATGCAATTACATGTACAATAGACAATCTGTGACATGTGATAAGTACTGTGATCTGTAGCATATAAAACTAGATAGGTAAGGGTTCTAATCTCACTCTAGCCTCCTTGGTGAGGGTGTGTGTGTATATTCCCCTGCAAAACACCAGATATGCTCTCATGGGCTTTCGTCTGCAATGGTTATACACTTTTTGGGCTTATAACCTGCTGCTGGCTTCCAAACTGCCCTCTTCTACAAGGACTGATGATGTTAGCTACCTTAAGACTACCAGATGAGAGTGTAGTGTCAAATGTAAGCTGTGGTGCACGTAGTAAGTACTGTGATCTATGGGGTATAAAACTAGATAAGTAGGGGTTCTAATCTCACTCTAGCCCACTTGGTACATGTGTGTGTGTGCGTGTGTGTGTGTGTGTGTGTGTGTGTGTGTGTGTGTGTGTGTGTGTGTGTGTGTGTGTGTGTGTATTCCTCTGCAAAACAATGGACATTCCCTCATGGGCTATCCACTTGCAATGGTTATGAACTTTTTGGGCTTGTAACTTGCTATGGCTTCAAAACTGCCCTTTTCTACAAGGCCTGATGATGTCAGCCACCTTAACACTACCAGCAGACAGTGCAGCATTAGGTGTAAGCCATGGCACATGTGATAAGTACTGTGGTTTATAGTGCATAAGACTAGATAGGTATGTGTTCTAGTCTCACTCCAGCCCACTTGGTGTGTGTGTTTATATCCATATGGCATAACCTTGGTGACATAGGTAGGGTTTTGGAGTGTTTTATCGGTAGCAGGTGATGTGCCTCCTCCAAAGAACTGACCACAAGGCGTGCTTGTGTCATCAAGCATAATATGCCCTAAAATGAATGTACTAGCAGACATGTGTGTTGCATGCAACAATTACTGTGATCTGTAGTATGTACCATTACATAAGTAAGTGCTCACATCTACATATGGCCAACTTGCAATACCTGTGTGCCTTGGTGTGTCCTGTATGCAATGACTGGAAGTGGTGCTAGCCTCAAAATATCCATGTATGTGTGTGAGCCTATAAGAGCATTGTGCATCATGTTGTGGAACCATAGGATGTTTGAAATGAACTAGAGTTATGGTCATACAGCCCTCATGATCATATACATCATACATGTAGTTACAGGATCAGCACACATTGCCCCATTCCAAGAGGGACACAGGCAGATGTCCTGTGTTAAGATGACGGTCACCCAACCAAGCATGTGCTGAGGTGTACTGAGGTGCTCTGTTCCAAGGGTGTGTTTCAGTCTGCTAGACAAATCTTTCCCACAAGCATGTAGTAATAATGTCACATACTAGGTTAATGTCCTTGCAGTGAGTCATCCATCTACTATGCTATACAGCCAATACAACATCATACAACATAACATACACATATGTATGTGGTGTACTCATGACAAATGCCAGCATACAGTATCTGTTGGTAACCACTACAAGTGGCATGGTGAACCAACACTGCATTACACAAGTACATGTTAACTAATATAGTCACCCTGTGCATCACACACATAGCTTCATTTTCCTGCATCAATGGCAAGGATGACAGGGATGTGGCACAGGTATCATCACTTGCATAGGGTGTTGTGTGGGGATGCAGGAGGCCTAGGCTGGCCCAAATGGTAGACAGTATGTGTGTGAGTCAGGAGGGGAGCATGTAAGATGGACCATGGAGAGCTGCTGTGTGTGCCTATAGGTGACCTGCATTTGACAGTGATGTGTGAGTGTGTCCGTGTACATAGTCAAGCTCAGTGCTGGCCTTATACATGTGAATGTTGGACAGCTTTGGACTGCACATGGTAGAGGTGACAGTTCACCATCTCTGGCCTGAGCACAGGAACTGGCTCTGCCAGGAGTTGCACAGGCACCTCCATGGCTAAGGTCAGAAGCTGTGCTAGTACCTGACAGTGACTGCTGACTGCTGGGACTGTGTTTCCCACAGGCCTGCTCAGGACCATGAGCCAATGGCCTGCCACATTGTGGTGTGAACAGCACACTCCCCTCTGTAGCACTTGATGTACTGCCACTAAGGGAGTGTGAGTGTGCATGGCCACATGGACTCTCAGCAGATGGGGTTGCTGACCTACGTCCACGGGTCTGATACTCAACTCCAACCACATGTTCCAGCACAGGCAATGTGCAGTCCAAGACAGACATTGTCTCAGCCCACTGTCTGTCCATTGCATCAATGAACTGATCCAGGATGTCCCAAATGTGGTGCAGGCAGTCACGGATGTCAGACTGTGCTGCATCCAGAACCCTAAGCATATATCTGGTGTTCCATTCAGAATGTGTCTCTATGACAGCCTGAAACACGCACCGAGTGACCCGTGATGTGACACCTGCAACAGGTGGTAGAAAGGCAGCAGGCCTCCTTCAAGTACCCCTGTCAATCTGCCTGTGTGGGACCTCACCAGCTCTCTGGCCATTGTTTACACTCACTGGTGCCATAGTTGTCACATTTTCCTGTTCAAGGTCCCCACCCTCTGACTGTCCAATAACTGTGGCCTCTGGGGACAGGGTATGTGTGGGCATGCAGACTCCCCATGGTCACCTGCAGTAAGAAAGAAAAAAGCAGTACATTAATACCTGCACTATTATATATGAAAAGCCTCCAAGACTCATAACAATGAAGACCCACAACTGGATTAGTGATCAAACAACTTTCCTCTTTGCTTTCATCCACAAAACACTTCCTCGGAACAAAATACAAATTCAACTCAGGACCTTTATAACAATCACTTGAAGTAAATCAAGTAAAACATGACTAGTAATATTTACTTTTTAATTAATCAGCATGGCACTATACTTGAAAAGGCAACACATAAATACCCAGTACAACTCTCTTAACAAATATATGGAAATACACATTTCAATTCTTAATGTATTTACCTTCAACCTGTTGTATTTTAAAATGCATTTTAGATTCCTTGCCTTATTTAAAGCAGGTGCCTCATCTGCTATTAACTGTAACTGCCAAAGTGTATCTGATTGTTGAACTACATTCTTGTGACTACCCCTTCTAGAAACCTTAGGTATCTGTTTCAGACTGGAATTTAAAACCATCCTACACTGTTTATACTCATAGTTATGTTTACATAGGGCATTATTCTGGCTCTTAACCATACTAGAATATAGTTGTTCCTTAACAAAACAAGTGTCATGCTTACCAGGGGCACTTAACAAAACAAGTGTCATGCTTACCAGGGGCAGGACCACAGCCTTTGGCAATACCTGACAGAACTGTGAAAAGTCAAGGGTGGCTAATGTCAGTACCACCACATGTTGCAGGGCAACAAGGTAATACCTGCATATAACTCACACGTACAGTAACTACTGTGTTACTTGTTGTATTGGCCACAATCTGAGCATGAGTGTATAAGTGAGGTTAATCTCCCCCCAAAGAACAAAGACCTGACACCCAAATAAAAGTATCTACAGCCTGACACACTGACTGCTACAGTATTTCAATGCTGATCACAGTAAACTTACCTGCACACTCCTCAGCTGTGGAAACTGTGACACACACCTCGATGATGTATGGTGTGGAGGATACCTGGGAGCTGTTGTGTGTGCCTAGGTACACCAGGAATTCCTCAGTGGGTGAGAGTGGTTGTTGTGCTGCAAGCCCTCAGCAGTTGACAGCATGATCAATGGCTACATCTGCCGCCCTTCATCGTGCAGCATTTATCATGTCAGTTGCCCGGTGTTGAACCTGCTCATATGTCCTGCCCTGCTGGCCAGTGTCATTCACATCACGGACAAGGTCTGCCCACAATTCATCCCACTGTTCCCTGCTTTTTCTCCTTCTGAATAGTAGGATGTGATGATGTTGCCTTAGTGCTTGCAGTGTAATTTCATTATCCACATCTGAGAAGGGTGCATGGTGTCTGCGGTACATAATTCCTGAAAGACAACAAAAGGGGAACACATTACAGGATCACATATGTGGATGTACACTATGTACAGATACAGCAAGGCCAAAATGGCTGGCACTGGCCACTGCTTGCTCACAAGTGTCATACTTCACAGTGTGCAACCTAACAAAGTGTGTGGATACAACTGAGATAGTAGCAATAGTCAGGTATTCTCAGGTGTGCCATGACAGCTATAGCTGTATTATCATACACCCAACACTCAGGTCTACTGTAGTGTGTCCCCTATGGCAACCCCTTTATAATATGTCATACGAACAATGCCACATGAATAGCAGTGTGGTATTACAACCACAATAAAGGGACAGTCCAACGAGACTAGTGTGCCAAAATGACAAAAGACAATGCAGCCTTGACATTTCGTATGTCCTGTGTAGGTGTAAGACAGCAGGACAGTAGAAGGTCACTGACATGTCATTATCACAGGTCAAAGACAGGCTTAATGCTGTAATCACTATTCCCCATAAGTCTATTCACCCATCTGCAACCTGTTGTACACAAACACATTTACATACCAGATGGAGTGCAGTACTCCTATGTTGATATGTGGTGATAATATAGTTGTCCAATGGCGTGTTCTGTGTGAAGAAGGTCTCATACAGACTGGTTCCCCATAGCCAGCTGCTTGTCTTTTAAACATGCTTCCCAGCAGCAGGTGATTACCTCTAAACCAATCTGTGGTTCTGAAATGCTAATTGCAGCCAAAACAGCTGATTTGCACTATCATCAGCCAATAAGATGCAACCACTGTAGAATATATAATGCCTTCACATAGATTAGGACCCCTTTCTGATATGTTGTGCTGGACAATACTGGGGGTGAGGAGATTATGTCATCGCAGAGGGTAGGTCTGCAGCAGACACCTTTACATAGAGATGGGTGTGCTACAGGCTGCAGCTACTGTTGCAGGTAATAGACAAAGGCAGAGAGTGAAAACTTTGGAGGACAACAAGCTGCAGGAGTAACTGTGTGATCTTTGTCAGCCTTGTTGTAGAACCAGGCCCAGAGTGAGAGTACCCTCTACACTCCAATGAAGGCATGTGTTTAAGGTAAGTATGTTAGGCAATGGTATCAATAACAGAGTACGGGCAACATGTTTGGTGTACCCTTGAGCAAATATGGGGTGTATATATATATATATATATATATATATATATATATATATATATATATATATATATATGTGTGAATATGTCCACCATTTGGTCATCTGCCAGGCTATGTATTACAGTCTTTTAGTAATTTGCAGCATGTATGAGGACAGCCCTTGTTACAAACAAGGACTTCAAATGTGTATGTTCTTTGTTCAACTGTGGTAATCTGCACTGTGACTCTGAAAGGATTGTGTGGTGCACTCTGATATTACTGGTCCTCATTCGCAGTACCTGAGTTGTCATTCTCTGGGAATGCATATTACTGCATGACATAAATATTTATGCACATATACATTTTCTATAGGGATATGTGAAGTGTGTTCCTACCTGCCGGCCTGTAACTTCCATCAGTAAAAATCAGTCGATTAATTTGACATGCATTGTGTGGATAAAGAATGCATAACTCTGTCATTAATTGCTGGCTTCACAATACCGAAAATTCAGTACTACACACCACTGGATTTGAACCCAGGACTGTGTGTGGCAAAAATGTGCTGTTCACGAGACATTTAACAGACTGAGTTACTGAGTCACTGCGGCAGCAAGTGAGTTTGCAAGGCATATGTGGACACCTACAGGCTGTGGCAATCATGTTCTACATCCAACAGGATGTGTAAGGCTTTATATGGATGTATTTCTGCACCAGGGTCCCATTTACACATGTATTTTGCCAGTAATGCCTTAGCAGGTGTCTTTCTACATGTTGCTGATAAAAGGGCACATGTACCTGCTAGTCTTTCTCTGGTAATCATGTGACAGACAGATTAGACAGTTTTAATAATATAATGAAAAATTGTGACACTTGAGAGGCATGTTTGTGTACAGTACATAAACTAGATAGCCATCATGGCTTAGTTGGGAGGCATGGGGATAGAAACCAATAGCTGTGACTGCAGGGGACATCTGCAAATAATGTAATAATTAACTGCAACAACTTAGTACAGACATGCAAGGAATACAGCCATACTGCAAATAAACAGATTTATTTTTGAATTAACAATGCTGGTGAAAACATTTTTGCTACTGATCTTAAAATTCTGTGAAATCTAAACACAATATCTGCTTATAACATGGGCTACCTCACTCATATACCTTTTGTTCCTGGGGAGAGAGAAAATGTGAGCATTACTTGACTGATACTAAAAATTTAGTGCTACACACCACTGGATTTGAACCCAGGACTGCGTGTGGAAAAATGTACAGTGTTTAAGGTATTTAACAGACTGAGTTACTGAGTCATTGCTGATTATTGACTGACTAATACTGACCTAGAGATAACCTGGAACCATACTATAAGCTGAGCAATACAAGTTACAGGATATTATTCTTGAATTCTAGAACTATTACAGTGTTATAATTGTCTGCAGTGACTGTAGAACACATATGCATGGAATACAACCATACTGCATATATTAATACATCTTTATTTTAGAATCAAAAATGCTGGTGAACACTTTTTACTGGTATTGCTTTGAAATATATGTGAAGTCCAGACACAATATCTACCCATGGAGTGGGCTACCTCACCCATATACCTTTATTACCTGATGTAGGAAAAACAGACAGCATTATGTGACAAAGATTACCCTGGAGACAGCCTTGGACAGTACTATGAGGTAAACAAGACAGTTTGCAGGCCATTGGTTTTGCATTGTACAGCTATTATAGTGTTCCATTTGACTGCAGCAACCTTACCATAGGCAATCAATGCATACAGCTCTACTGCAATGGTTATAACAACACAATCCTGCTGTACACCATTTTGCTTACTGTTATTGGTATTGTTTATTGTTTATTGCATTACAGTTGTTATTGTTCATTTATTGCACTATAGCTCTAATTGCCCATTTATTGCACTACAGTTTTTCTTGTGTATACTTTATTGCAGTAAATGCTTTACTCTTTTTTGCTTATTGCATTACAGTTAGCATAATACAGCTGTACTTACCACACTGACGGTGCAACCTGGCCAGGCGCCTGGCATGGGACTTGACATTGTAAGCCCTCTCAGCTGCAGCTGTTGGGAGAGAAGCATGCCATTATGCATACCAGTTTTGCAGACATTCAGTTTTCATATTGGTAAAACAGAGGAAACATTACTTACATATTTGTGGGGCATACCTTGTTCTAGCTTCTTGGACCCAAGTGTCCAAGGTTCACTGCTTTTACCTCTTCAGGTTGTCATAATGGCGATGACACTACTCACCTGTGTGGGGAAACCAATAACACTGGTTAGTCCCTGGCCAAATGGTCCCAGGCCTTTGCCTTACACTCTGAGCCTTGGAAATCACCCTACAGCAGCCTGGATTCATGTTTTTTTTACCAGGAGTCCAACCATGACCATGGACTCCTGAATACCCCACCTCTGTTCCCAAATGCTCGCACCTTCACCAGCACCACTTGCCATACCAACAGTCGATTGAACTCCAATGAATGGCACAGAATTCCCGCCTATTGCACTTAATATAGGCTGTTTTCCCACCCTTGCATGTCATTGAGCAATACTCAAAAAAAAGCGCAGCATCACTTAGCAGCACGAAAACCAGCTAAGCAGAGCTGAGCAGCATGAAAACTTACACAACCGTGGTTTTAGCGAAGCTTAGCACTGCGCACAAATTGGTAGCCATTACCATGTTTATGCAGTGCTTAGCATGGTGAGCAAACCTTAGCAGATTGAAGCAGTGCTGTATTTCACAATTTTATTATTAAACAAAAATTGTACATTAAATTACAAACATGTGCTGCCTGCTATGGACTTGAACCTAGGACCTACTACACATAAGGCTGTAACTCTAACCATTTAGCTACATGGATATTATGCAAATTAGCATACCTTCATATATACTACTAGGCTACTGTTAGCATTGCTGAGCACCACAATCCACCACAAAAACACTTGTAAGCAAATCTTTAAATAAATAATTACATACAGTTTCTATCTTTAGATGTCTGGCAGGTGTCGGCTGTGTGTGTATAAGTGGTGCTTAGCTGTGTGGCGCTCCGTGTCACGCCACGCAAACATCAATTACAAAAAAAAAGTGATTGCAATGGAAAAATAAAATAATTAATTATAATAATTGATTGCATCCAGTTTCTATTTTTACATGTGTAGTAGATGTCAGCTGTCTATATGTAAGCGTGACTTGGCATTGCTGCGCTCAGCGCCATGATGCTCAAACATGCAGAAAAATAATTAAAAAAAAAAAAAAAAAAAATATATATATATATATATATATATATATATATATATATATATATAACTTCTATATTACACATTTAGCACAATTCACAGCATTTCAACAGTGGTGGGGTGCATTACAGGAAGCCACATCCTGTACATAACATCTCACCAGGCACCACAACCATGGGTAGCCTCTACACATCTCCCTACACTGATTGAATAGTCCTGTTCCTATGCTCTCCCTCAGAATCATGCCATCATTAATATGCATGGCATGCTGCTGAGGGGTAACTGTGGTCATGTACATGGATACATTCCTTGTAGGTCTATATGGTGCTTACACAGAGTTTATTAAATCCTGGGGACTGCTTTTTTTCGTGTCCAAAACTGTATATAAAATCTAACTTTAAAATTTTCAGCTGCTATGATATAAAAATAGAACTGATAAATTTAGTAGCAGAGTTTTAAAACAAATGAGTTTGTTAGTTACCTGAATCTTTATTGACCGGCAGCTGAATTAAACAAGTAGAGAGGTTTACAAAAACATCATGCAGTGGTTGTTAGGCAATGCCCCCACTGAATTCTGTAAATTATCTTAAGTTTAGCAAGAAAGAAAGTCAGACCATAGAATAATTTCTTCAAGAGTTATGAAACTAATTATAGTGCTTCCCTATCAGTGAGTGACACAAATCAACATACTAGAATGACATCAATGACATCATTGACATGTAACTGTCAATAGTTTTGACAGATTATGCATATTATGATGGCCTTCTCCAGTTCTGTAATAATTGTAGTGGGTATTATGTGTAAAGAGTGACACTGAGTAGATCTACAACAGTGCCAGATATATATTTGCTTTCTCTCCTAGAGCTATAATATTAGTAACAGAATTTTTCTTGCTTGATATCTGCATTAGCTGCATTGCAAAGTTGTTGCTCAATGTTCGTGTTCTGTAACTATCATAATTATCACTGATACCCTCTTCCCCATTTTCTACATGGGGTCAAGGTGTCACTTCAACTGTCAACATCTTTTTTGAATCAGTGGCACTCTCCTCACCTCTGCTACTCTCATACCTGACTGCTGCAGGTCTTCTCTCATTCCACCCATCCAGCTCTTTGCTGGATGTTCTTGTTTCCTCTTGTCTTCTTCCTACCTTTCCCAAATATTCTTCACTAAGTCATCTGATTTCTTATACATGTACTTGAACTGCTGCAATCTGTTCTCTTTGGCCTTCCCTGCACTTAGAGCTACTTTGTCTTCTGCTTTGATATCATTTCTTCATCTGTCTTACAGAGTGAATCATATTACCTATCTCAGGAACTTGAGCTCCAACTCTTCTAGCTTCTTCAAGTGTTCTGCCTTCACTACACCTTACTTTTCAGCTTTGGCCTCCTTATTCAGACTTCCTTTCTCTTCAATCTTCCTTCCCAGATGCTTGAGATGTTAATTTGGTCTCCTATTTCCCCTTTCCACCTCAGTTTTCAGTTTCTTCTGGTGTTCCCCATTTGCTGCCATGACAGTTGTCTTGCCTGTGCTTAGTCCTATCCTATATGCCTCAGTATTGCATTATTCCATTTCCCTAGCATTGTTGATATTTCTGTTCAGAGTTTGCTTGTAATGCCACACTATGTACATATAGCAATGTTCTTGATCTGTCTCCTTCATCTTGCTTGATAATGTAGTTCATCACCAGTATGAACAATAGAGGGCAAAGTGCTGAACTCTGATGCACTCTCCTACTTCCACTAGGGATTCGTCTGAGAGTTTGAACATTGTTCATACTTGTGTTTTGTGTCCTTGTGTATAACCTGCACTAATTCTACCACTGTTTCCAGGAATTTTACCCATCTCAGGACTGTTCAAATCAGCTTTCTTGAGATCTAGTTATATGCTTTCTCCAAGTCTAGTAATGCCCAGTTGGACTCTTTCCTCATTTTTAACATTTTCACCACTATCTGTCTCACTGAAAATATCAGGTTAGTTGTGCTACATCCCTTGAATCCAAACTGCTCATCTCACATCTTACTTTCTCCTGATTTGTGTATTTGCTTATTAGTCACATTCTCCAGGTGTTTAATACCTCTATACTGCCCACAGTTGTGGATGTACTCTTTGCTCTTATACACTGGCACTAGAATACTTATTCTCAAATCATTTGGCTATGCCTTTCTCTTCATACTGTAATAAATACCTTTGGGAGCCATTTCTCCACTAATTTGCTCAACATGTTGATCATATTTACAACTATATTCACTGTACACATTATGTTTTTACAAGTCCATTGAACCTGCATTGTGGATGAAAAGCATCCAAGAACCAGTCCCCCTACTCTTTTAAAAATAGCTAAATATTTATATTTCCCTGTATTTTTTAGAAACATAGAAATGTATGAACATAGGAACAATAATAGGCAAACAATCACAGGAACCATATGTATTGTTGTACATCATAACCCTGGTGTAAATTTATGTCTATATGCTCATTTGTGAAGATTGGCTTTAAGAGCCTTCTGTGTGGAGTTTGCATGTCTTCCCTGCGGTCGAGTGACGTTTAATGACATGCAGATATCTGCATGCGTGAATGGGTGTGCCAGTCATTAGTGGATGGGAATTCCACTGTGGCAACCCCTAACCGGGAAAAGCCAAAAGACGTTAGTTTTAGCTTTAAAGGTAAACAAAGTAAAATTTTGCTTGACCTGTAGTGGTAACTTATTTTACCAGTGGAGAATACTTTGGGTTAGAAAACTATCCCTCCAGTGAGGCTTGTTTATTTGTTGGTGTAAATTTAGGTTTCTGGTACTGATTTTCTATAAATCTATGGCTTTATGAAGAAATAGGAGGTCAGATATGATTGTGTCTCACATGTTACTTCAGAGCAGCTGGTAGAGTCATGAGTATAAGCAGAGTTGTGCTAAATTATCAGAGCATTTGATAGTCTTAAGAACTTTAATTTTTTTGAAATCATTGAGGCCTTTCCAGTTGAGCAATATATCTCATTCTGAACATACCAAAGGAAGAATTATATCTGATGCTGAGACTCACAAGGGAAGAGTATGGCAGTAAGGTGACTTCTATGGATCTTGAAGATACCCCCTGGAAATTAACTGGGCCACATAGAAGGATTCTTGGCTATGGTGGAAATACGATGATCACATGAGAGACAGTTGTCGATTTAAGGACTTGGGTATCTAATGAACATATCTGTTTGAATGTGAGTGCCATTGATAACATATGAGCTAGGCTAACCTATTTTTTACTAAACAATATTATGTTGTGCTTTTTTGCATTATCTTGAGACCATTTTCAGTACACTAGGGATGTGCAGATTCCAGTCAATGTTGGAGTACTTTAATATCAGAGAATGAATGGATAACAGTGCCACAGCTTGCAATAATCAGCAAACTTGGTCAACCATGCTTCAGGCATAATGGCTTGGATAGTCTGCAAAATAAATATCAGACAGGACAGAGAGCCAGCACAGATAACCTCTGTACCCCACTAGTTCTAATGTTATGTTTTGAGCAGGTGCCAGCAACTTTCAAAATCTGAGATCTGTTGGATAATCAATCTACAATGCAGGGTTTACATTAAGTTTGTATACTTTTTCAATAATTCTGTCAGGGGAGCTAGTTGCAAAAGCCTTAGCCACAACATGCGTGGATGGATTATTATCCATAGCCTTCCTTTAGTTTAGACATTGTTTCCAGGCAAATTAGGCCAGAACATACATTTATGTTCTGTGAGAATTATTTTAATATTACTTCTTAGAAACTTAAGTCGGAAAAAAATGTTTGCGTTCTGTAAGAGATCATACTGCAGCTGCATGTTGCAGGTCTAAAAAATAAATCACATCTGCACTTTTTATGTTATAAACAAAAGAATACTGTTTTAAATGAATGGCAGTTACTCAGTAACATAGCATGAGATCATGAGAAACCTGCTTAGAGTCTGAGGACTTTCTAGAGGTTTGACAAATTTGAGCTGTCATTCTATATGATGCAAAGAAGACTTTTTGAGTCATCTAATTGTCACTTACAAGGTCCAATCTAGATGATGATAAGAAGACTTATTGAGTAATCTAATTGTTAGTTGCAAGGTCCAGTCAAGATGTGATTGGAAGAAATATTCCAGAAGGTACCACCTAAACTGAGAATACATTGATTCACATATATAAAGTTAGCCACATAGTTTGCCATTTTAGATTTTCTTTAAATTGCTTTTGCATTGTTTCACTAAGCTGCTGATTTTATTCTAACCAATAAATTATTGCCACACAATGATTTTGTGTCTCAGTGAATTTACTTTGAGATGGACAGTTCTGGACATTTACAATGACTCACCCATCACAAAACCAAACTGAGCGCAATCAAGATCATTTAAGTTGCCTATGTCTGAATAAATTTGTTCTACTATATGTTCCATGGCTTTTCATATAAAGCTTTTCAGGTTGATGGTCCTGTAAATACCTGTGTCTGCAGAAGAACCACCTATGTATAGGGGAGTCACAGTGGCTGTTCAATGGGCATAAGGCACAAACACAGTGGACAGGCTGGAATTAAACAGATTAAGTACAGGCTTGGATAGTGCATACTTAGCACTGATGGGAATGCAGCCTGGTATTTTATCTGGCCCCATAGAAGTATTATATTTAGCCTTTATTAGGGTTTCTAAGACGTCTTCCAAGGTGATTTCAAGGGAAACTAAATTTTCAGAGATAGTAGGGGCAACAATGCTTGTAGATAGGTAAAGTTAGCATCAGATATATTTGCTAATATATTGGGTATATTCTTGGGATTGAAATGTGTGATATTTTGGATGAGCTCAATGTACTGTTACACATTAATCTTTAATATCCTGACATAGCAGAAGAAAGATAGCTCATAGTATGCATTACATTTTCTAATAGTACACTTAAAATCCTTGCTTGTAAGAATTTACAATCATATTTAGATATGTTACCAATACATGTAACTCCATATGAAATTGCAGCAGGAGTCATTACTGGCACATTGTGGATGCTGTGAAGAGCACTTCTGTCTGACATCAAAGATTGAAACAATACTAATTTCATGAACTTTAGTCATACTTTGACTTAGGAATGGGGTCCATTCCTGTCATGGTATTAGAAACCCAAAAGATTTGGAGAAATTAAAACAGAGGAAGCCTCCCACAGGAAACCAGTACAAGAGTTCAGTTGGAATTGCAGAGCAAGGGAAGGAACAAGAAACTGTGGCAACTCTGATGCAGTTAGTATTGTGGAGTGATAGGCCAGTGAGTTCTCATATGGAAGACCAACAGATGACACAGGAAGAAACTGAAGAGAATGTGGCACAGGAAGATGCTCTGGAACTTTCTCTAGAATGCCTGCAGGAAATGGAGAACAAAGAATGTGCCCTCAGTTTAGAAGAAAATAATCTAAGAGGAGAGTTTCTTGATTTAATGGAAATGGACAGACATATTAAGATCAATGAAGGAAACAGATTACAAAAAGTCAATAAAACCCAAAAAGTTGGAAGTTTGATAAAACAAATGAACACAGGAATTAGGACTGTTCATAGTGATTCATCTGATATAACAGAAGTAAATATATTACTGTGCAGCTAAATTAATAACAGCTAAAGTCTGACCCAAAAACATAGGGTAGTAAGGGAAAGGAAGGGGAGAATTCAAATGCCATCATGGAAGTATCGAACAGAGAAAACTATAAATCAATTAAGATAAGAGGTGTCACTGTTAAAGAAAGCTAGTCATGATAAAAGCAATGCACATATCAGAACGGATCAGGATCTGTCATGCACTACTGCAAATAAATTAAAAATATCAGCACAGGCAGAAAAAAATTAGAAAATATGCAGATAAATATAAAGGAAAAGTACAAAATAAGCAATTTATTGATGACCCAAAAAAGTTTATAGAGAATTAGAAAACAAGGCAAAAGAAATTAAGACACCAGCAACAAAAGAAGAAATATATACTTTTTGGAGAAATATCTATGAAGATCCTGTGGAACATAACTTGTTCTTTCAGCTTTTCCCAGTTAGGGGTTGCCACAGCGGATCACCTGTCTGCTCATGATTGGCAGTAGAGTTTTACGGTGTTGAGTTGACAGCCCAGCACCCAACCTTCCACGGAAGACACACACATGGAAACACTCATGTCTAGGGCCAATTTAGAGTGTCCAATCCACCTACACCATGTCTTTGGGATGGGGGAGGAAACCGGAGCACCTGGAGGAAACCCATGCGACCACAGGGCCGACATGCAGACTTCGCACAGAAGGCACCCCAGCAAAGGATCAAACTGGAGAACCTCTTGCTGTGAGGCAACAACACTAACTGTTGCACCACTGTGGCTACCCCTAAGATGCTAAATGGATAGAAGAAGTAAATGAAAGAATAAGAAGTTCAAATGTCCAGGATATGAAAAAGGTTGAAGTTACAGCCAAAAAGATTGAAACAAAGTCAATAAAAGCTCCTAATTGGAAATCCTAAGGCCCAGATGCAGTACCAAACTTCTGACTAAAAGCATTAACATCTTTACATGAAGATTTAGACATGAGGAAGAACTGTTTATATGCGCACCCCAAAAAGACTCCAAGCTGGTTAACAACAAGAAAAACAATACTCCTACTTAAGAGTGAACCTGCAAGCTATTCTAAAAACTATAGACCAATAATTTGGCTTCCAGTGACATATAAGCAATACACTGTAATTGATGCCAGCAGAGTTTATAGTCATTTACAAGAAAGCTCAATATTGGCCATAGAGCAAAAGGGTAAGAAAAGAAAGTCACTCTAAACAAAGTACCATTTATTGTTAAATATTATAATGGAGAACAGTAAAATTGGGAAGAAACTAAGTATGGCATGGATAGACTACAAAAAAAAAAATCATTTGACAGTATTCCAAATTCATCTATAAAAGAGTGCTTAAAATTTTATAGAATACACCCTACGCTGATTGACTACATTACAGTGACCATGAAACAATGGCAAACTACTTTGCAGCTAAGCCATGATGGGGACAAATTATTATTGTAGGGATAAAAATGCAAAGAGGGATATTCCAGGGTGACTCTTTGTCACCTCTGCTCTTTTGTTTTGGCCTTAACCCATTAAGCAGTTTACTTAACAGATTAGGCTGTAGTTAAAATTTGTCTCCTAGAAAACAAAAAAAAGAGTAAAGACTTCTCATCTTCTTTGTGGATGATTTAAAACTGTATAGTTCATCAGATGAGGAAATGAAAGCACAACTGCAAGTGGTTAAAACTTTTTCAGATGATCTAAGAATGTCATTTGGTCTTGATATGCTTGTATACTTGCACGTTTTACATAACTATAAACTGTATTTTTTCATTATGTTTTTGAATCACATAATAGTGTTCATAAATTCTGTTTTCTAACCTGCTATTTGTTCTGGCTATATAGAATGTATTGTAGCCATGCAGGTACTGTTCAGTCATCATCCACTCCACCATTAAGGGATCTTTTTAGACTCTGTGCCCCTGTATGATTGCCCTCATACATTGATGTGGTGTAACAATCTTCCATACTTCCTGAAGTGGGCCACTTCTTCTCTACATCTCTTCTTCAGTTTCCATACCTCTGGTACCACTGCTACCCTCTAACCATGTCTTTAATTTGAGAATATTCATACCACACAATCCTATTGTTTTATTTTGAAAAAAGGCTTGTTCAAGCCTTCATCAGTTCCACAATAGTCTTCTTCAACCTCTCACCTTCCACTACTTAACCTGTATTTTTCCTACACATCTTAATATCCTCATTTCCCATGAGATCCACTTCCATTTTCTCTTTATTCATAACCTCAAATATAACTAATTCTTTTCCCTAGTTATTTTCTACCTCCAACTTGCACCTCTTCATGTGGCTTCCTTTTTATTTATTTAACAGTTGTTTACCAGGAAAGTCCGACTTGGAATGAGCCAATTTTCAGTGGAGGCACTGTATGAGAACAGCCACTTGTGCATGAATCGTGCCATCCCCAATAGAACCAAGATGCTCTCCTCCAAAAAAAGGAAGCCAATCTGGTGGTCCATTGCCATAAACAAACTTTACAACAAAAGGAAGAAACTGTTGCAGAAAAGAGGAAAATCCCAGGATGCAAAAAAACTCCCTTATTAGCCTCAGTAAGAAGCTGAGATCCCTCATAAAATCCTCCAAAGCTAGTTACAAAAATAAAATTGCCAAAGATTCCAAAGACAACCACAAGGCATTCTATAGCTATGTCAAGAATCTAAATGACAATGCTCCGATCTGCTCTGAGCTACAACAGAATGGCATTAAATATACTAATCCCAAGGATATTGCCAATATCCTGGCAGATCAATTCAGTGCAAACTTCACCCCCCTTTACTCCCTAAAGGACCCATCTCAATACCGAAAGATTGTCAAATTCCGGTAATAACGGCAACACAGGTAAAAAACGCACTCTCCAAAGCTAAGAATACAGCATCCATGGGACCAGATGACATCCTGGGCTGTGTACTACATGAACTACAAAGTGAACTGGCACCTCACCTAAGTGTCATGTTTAATCATAGCCTCATCTCAGGCTTCATGCCCACTGAGTGGAGCACAGCTACAGTTATCCCTCTCAACAAGGGGGGATCCACCTTGGATCCCGGAAAAAACATGTACCCATGAATTACCACATAGATGGCAGTACACTAAACATTGAAAGTGTGATAAGAGACTTAGGGACAAAGGTGGACAGTAGTCTCGCCTTTGATAACCACATCGCCACAACAGTCAGGAAATCCTTCTATGTGGCACACTTCATCACTAAGGGCTTTTCATCCAGAAAAAAAGGAGGTCATTGTCTCACTGTACTCATCCCTCATTAGAACCATTATAGAATACAATGCCCCATTTGGTATGTACCTCTCAAGACATCTGCAACAACTGGAAAGGCCGCAGAAATACCTCACTAAAAGAATCACAGGCCTAAAGCAGATGCCCTATGCTGACCGTCTAAAAAAACTCCAGCTATACTCTGTTGCATATCGTCTACTCAGAGGTGATCTCTGCTTAACATACAATGCCATGTCAAACCCAGAGCTGTTGGACATGTTACACTTAAAGAAATCCCAATCCCTCAGAGACACATGCTCTAGGGATCTAAACCTTGTCATCACAACAAACAAAACATGCTGGAGGGATAGGTTCCTGACCCAGAGACTCCCCAGACTCTGGAATAGACTGCCCATACATGTCAAGCAGAGCGCCTCTTTGGCCCTTTTCAAAAGGAGCCTTGATGATTGGATGGAAGATAGGAAATTCACCCTGGGGATCACATCAGCCACCCTGCTAGACAGGGGTTAAGGGAAGTAAATACTTTGGGAAGAGATAGCCAGGGAATTGTTATGGTTAGGCTTGTATAGGCCCTAGGGCTGATAGCCTAGTACTAACCTAAGAACCTATGAGAAACACTCCAGACATATGTCTTTGTAATATGGGAGGAAGCCACAGCACCCAGAGAAAAGCTACACGAACACCGGGAGGACATGCAGTCTCCGCACAGAAGGCACCCCAGATTAGAATTGAACCAGAGAATCTCCTGCTGTGAGGCAACAATGTAAACCGCTGTACCACTGTGCCATCCAAGTGCTCTTGTGTTATTCCTCTGTAAGGCCATCATTAAGATAATCATTTCATTTTTGTCCTACAATTTAAATTCCTTTGTATTACTCCCAAAATGCCATGCTCCAACCTAGAAATGTCTGCTACCTCTACATATATCAACAAGGTCTTCCATAATTCCAGATAATTGTATCACATTTCTTATGTGTCTCTTCCTGTAGTTCCTCCTTCACAAATATTTATTACATCATGTTTCACCCTTGACACTGCCATCATTTTAATCATAATAATGTGTTTTATCAGTGAAACAGCCTTTATATTATTCAAAGACTTGCAACTTCACTCCTTAGCTTTTCACAGTTCTTTTCTACAGTATCCTTGATAGCCCCTGAACTTATAAGTTCATAGGTTCATAGGTAGGTACTAGGCTATCTGCCTGAAGACATTTAAAAGCCTAGCCAGAATGTGTTGGCTTTTACCACCCCCTTACATTAGTTCCCTGTGCCTCTGTCCAGCAGAGCTACTGAAGTGATCTTCGGGGTAAACTTTCTGTTTCACATCCACTCGTCAAGGTTTCTCTTGAAGAGTGTTATCGAGGAGCTCTGACTAATGTAGATTGGAATCTTATTCCAAAACCTGGGAAGTCTCTGGGACAGGAATCTATCCCTCCAGCACATCCTATTTATTGTTGTGGTGAGGATTAGATCCCTAGAGCGTTTGGCTCGAGGGGATAAGGTTTTCTTTAGGTGGAGCATGTCCATCAATTCTGGGTTGGACATGGCCTTGTATGTCAGGCAGAGATCACCTCTGAGTAGGAGCTATGCAACTGAGTACAGCTGGAGTTTTTTCAGTCGTGCTGCATAGGGCAACTGTTTGAGGCCAGTGATCCTCTTGTTGAGGTACTTCTGTGGTCCTTCTAGCTGTTGCAGGTGTCTTGAAAGGTACATCCCAAATGGGGTATTGTACTTTATGATGGGTCTGTTGAGTGATGAGTCGAGGGGCACAATGACCTCTTTTGATCTGGATGCAAACCCTTTTGTAATTAGGTGGGCCACATAGAAGGATTTTCTAACCACTTTGGCAGTGTGATTATCAAAGGAGAGATTACTATCTACTTGGATCCCCAGATCCCTTATTACATTTTCTGTATTTAGGGGGCTACCACATATGTGGTAGTTTGTGGGTACTTTGTTTTTTCCAAAAGGGATGGCTATGCACTTTTTGGCATTTAGCTTGTGGCCATGATTTTGACACCAGGACTCCATCTCAGTGAGACCCTTTTGGAGGATGTCTGTGTCAGCTGGAGAGTCAATTATAGCCCCTAGTTTGCAATCATCTGTGAACTTGGTCAGCCATAGTACTCCTGTGCTTGCCTGTACCTTTGAGAAGTATATGCTGAACAGGAGGGATCCTAGGACTGAGCCCTGCAGACCTAGCTCCCACAACTCTCACCATGTGAGTTCTGTCCGTGAGCCAATTGACAACCCATCTTGTGACAGAGGGGTTTATATTCAGGCTGGTGAGCTTGTCTATAATACCAGAATGGGGAATGGTATTGAAGGCCTTTGCGAGGTCTAGGTATGCTGTGTGTACCAACTTTCCCTTGTCTACAGCCTTGGTAACTGTCTCAAAGAAGTCCACCAGGTTTAATAGGCATGATCTACCCTTAACAAAGCTGAACTGTATAGGGTCCAGTGTTTGGAGATTCCCAATGTCTCTGTTAATGAGTTCCATGATGATGCGTTCCATAGCCTTTCAGACCAAGCTAGTCAGGCTTATAGGGAGATAGTTCATGGGGTCTTTTGTGGCTCCACCTTTGCATACTGGAATAACCGTTTGTGTACTCCACTTTATGGGTACGTAGCCTGTGGAGAGGCTGAGTTTGAGCAGTGTGTTTAGGTGAAGGGTTAGTTCTTCTTTGAGCTCATGTAGAATGCAGCCTGGGACACCGTCCGGTCTCATTGATGCTGTGTTTTTGGCTTTGGAGAGAGCTGTTTTAACCTGAGTGTGTGATTTCAGGGGCTCTACATTCTTCTGGTATGGATATGGGCCCTTTTGGGGGTGATAGGGGGATGAAGTTTGCACTGAACCTGTCTACCAGGATGTTGGCAATATTGGTTGGTTCAATGTATTCTGTGCCATTCTGCATTAACTCTGAGCAGATCTGAGCATTGCCACTTAGAATCTTGACATAGCTAAAGAACGCCTTGTGGTTATCTATGGAGTCCTTGGCAATTTTTCTTTCGAAGCTCGCCTTGGACAATTTTATGAGGGATTGTAGTTTCTTGTGGATATTGATCAGGGATGTCTTCCCTTCTTGGGATTTTACTCTTTTCTGTACTAGCTTCCTCCTTCTATTGTATAGCTTGTTTATGGCAGGAGTCCACCAGACTGGTTTCCTTTTCTTGGAGGAGTGAGTCTTGGTTTTGCTTGGGATAGAACGTTCCATGCATTTTTGTAGGTGCCCATAGAATGTATTAGTAAAGGATTTTGCAACTTGGACAGCATTATCCTTTAGCATGGGGGCTTTGAAACTTTCCACCTTGGTCTTAAGTAACGTGAAGTTTGCTTTTGAAAAGTTTTTCACTGTGGTTTCCTTGTCCAGGGGTGGGGGTGGAATGTGGATATCCAAAGTGATTTGTTTATGGTCAGATCTAACCAGCGAGGGGTTGACCTCCAGTGTGGAACACCGGTCACCCATGTTGGTGATGACCAGGTCCAATATGTTGTCACCTCTGGTGAGAGTGTTGACCAGTTGATCCAGGGCGTTTGAGTTTATAAATTCTAGGAAATGTTGGGCAAGGGAGTTAGTACTTGAGTAGTTCTCCCAGTTAATGTTTGTAGTTGAAATCAAACAATATTAGGGTGTTTGGTAGGACCTTTATGTTTCCAGTGTTTCCAGAAACATTGAATGGGGGTCCTGGGACATGGTGGGTGATCTGTAGCAAGCTACAATTTGAATTGCAGTTTTGCCAGTTGTTAGTTGCACGTGGATGATCTCTGAAGCATCATGCTGTGCCACTAACCTGGAGGTGTGGGTATCCTTCATGAATATGGATACTCCCCTGCCTTTTGTATTTTGGTCTGGGTTCTGTGGCCAAAATGTATGGTATGAGTTGTAGCCTGGTAGTGCTGGGGTGCTCTCTGGAGCCTTAAACCAGTTTTTTGTTACTGCACATATATCGATTTTTTCCATACTGAGGAGTGCCTCAAGTGCGTGCATTTTAAGGTTTAGACTTCTGGCACTGAGTAGCATTACTCTCAGATTTTTGTATGGGGGTGGCAAGAGCCTTGGCTAGTATTCAAAAGCCTAACGGTGACAGGTGCAAGCCATCTGTAGAGAAGCAGCGTGGCTTATCGAGCATGTCATCCCGGGTGGACAGACACTGGATCCCCTTTGAATGACACCAGAAACTTAGCCAATTGTTGAAATTGATAATTTTTTCTTTATACCGTTGTATCATTCTTGGTGAGGGCAGGATGCTACTCAGGGTCAGGGTCATACCGGCCTGAGCTATGTGATCAGAGAGCTCTTCCATGCCTCTTTTCATGTAGTCCAGAGAGGTACAGCTCAGGTCATTCACACCAACATGGACAATGACAGAGTCATATTTGTACTTGTTCTGGACTGACCTGAGTGCTTGTGTTATGTGGCAGATCCTGGTACCCGACAGGCAGATAACAGCCTAGTGAGTGGGACGTCAGTGTGCCTGATTATAGAGTCACCTATTACTAGAATGCTGAGTATGTTATTTTGCCTTAAGGGTTGTGATTGTGTGGCATGCTGGTTTTGTGAAGTACGTGTTTCATGGTTTGTGTTTAGTATTAACTGTTTAGTATTCTGTTCTTCTAGCCAAGATTTCTCTTATCAGTAGAAATAAACCAAGGGATAACAGGTATCATTGTAGATTTCCTCATCAACAATTATTTCTCTTTTAAAACTCTAATTTAATAATACATTGTTCACTTAGTCAAGGTTTACCACCAATCCATTAAATATCTCACATCTCTTCAACTACCACATTCTTTAACTTTCTGTGTAAAAAGCATCATTCCATGCTGTCATTTGGGTTTTGCATAAAATAATACCACCCTGTCTACTTGAATCAAATATTTCCTCTGTTTGTATGATCTCTACCAATTATCACTTCAACGTCTTTCTGTAATGAGCCTTACTTGTCCTGACAGAATTTTGACCATGATTTTGCCATTGTATTTATTAAAAAGTGCTTGTAATTCCTAGTATTCACTTTCTACACACCATCATTAATGCTAGGACCATTATTCTCACCCTGTACTTAGTTTTCTGGAATCCTGTTTCCACCAAATACGTATTATGTAGCTCTTGTAATCCCACTTTGGTGTCATCCTTTTTTATGTTGCAAAATTTCACTTAATACACATTCAGTCCTGCAGTCTTTCTTCCTTTCTTTTTTAATTTAATTTTGGACTATATCCCTCTATCTATTGATTTGTAACTGTTCTGTCCATCTCAGATCCCTGTTTTGGTTTTTTCCATCTGTCCCTTTCCCACACTTTGTGACTTTTTATCTTCACTTCCTTTTCTGTCTTCTCCATTACAATATAGTATAAAGTTTTCACAGAATCTTGGTATCTCATCCTTCAGTTTAGAATCCTCTTTTAACTCCCCATGTTTTCATGTTTAAACTTTGCCATTGTTCCATCTTGTCATTTTAATTTCAACTTCCACTGTGAGTTATTTCTACCTTTTTTCTACATGTTAAGGATTCCTTTCTTTGTTTCCTATCCGCTTTCACTTCTCTGCTATATGGCATTTCTAGTTTCCATTTTACCCTTCTGTTGTTCCTTTGTTAACCTCCTCCATTTCCATGCTTGTTCTGTCATTCTTGTTACTCCTGCAGCCTTATATGATGTCTTAATCTATTTATTTCAGTACCTTGAAGATCCTTCCAGAATCATTCATTAGTCCTCTTCTCAGTAGCTCCACCACAGCCATCCCACTTGTTTCCTTCTCTTGCATGACTTTTTCATTCATTTCAGTTGGAGCTTTCTGCTGTGTCTAGCTCATCCACTTGCATGCACTACATCACCAATTTTCAACAGTCTCTTTTCGTGCCTCCTATATTCCTAAACTGACTTGTCTATGGTTTGATATACTCCCTTCTCTAATTTCCTTAACTTGTAGCCATCTAACATATGTGTCCTTCACAAGGAAACAGTATACCCTGTATGTTTTTGTCTGGAATTAAGTCTTGTTCATTGAAAAAGTAAATAGTAGATTGGCTGTCTTCACATTCTTCACACCCAAGGTCCACCCACTCCCCCCTGTCATTTTTCCTTCAGCCTATCTTTCCTTCCTTCTAATATTATATTCCTTTTAGTGTACACTCTGTTTAACTCCATCAGTGTTGTAAAACAAATACCCTTTCTACTACTTGTATCTCTGGCATGCTGTGTGCCTCTTCTTATTCCAACAGAGCCTTATTTTATTTTGTCTTTCATGGTGCACAGACATTTCTTGCTCTTTATTCCTTCCCTTTCATCCAAGCTTGTAAAAGTAACCAAATTACATTCCCACTCCTAGCCTTCTTGGATCTACCACTAAATGCATCCGAAAGAGTATTCCTATACTCGTCATTTTTCATTCACTCATAAAGTCAATCTCTTCCATCAGGCTGCGCCTCCTCCCTCATGTAATCTGCTCTTCCTCCTCTTTATTGCCTTATTACCACACAGCCTCAATGTCTTTCAACCCCTCTAACTCCCACTCTAGCCTATCTTACACACCTTCATCTAGACACAGAATGAAACCTATATTTTTGCATATCTGGTGTATATGCTCTGCCTCTCCTTGACAGAATGATATTTCTGGATAATGCCTCTCAGCTGCTCTCACATCTTGACAGGAAGAGATCTTGAGAACAGTCTCACCCATTCACTTCCTTTGCTACCTACACAAACTATTCCTAAGTTTCTTACCCAGTTCCATCATCCCTTGGATAGCACCCCGGAATTGTTGTACTCCCCAGACTTCCTCAACTCATGCTCAAGATTCAATTTAACTTTCAGATTTTGAGTCTGTGAAATTCCAGACAGAAATAAGAGTATGAGGTCTGACATTCCTGTTTTTATAGTTTTTATCCTTATATAGTTTAAAATCCTTAGCTTCCTTCTTTCTGTTTCCATTTTTTTGTGTTGTTATAGTTAAAGCAAGATTTTGTTTCTGAAATATTTTAAACATTATTTCTACATTTCTGCATGGGATGGAGAACAAAACTTTCCCATTTTCCTTAACATCGTACCTCTTATTATCTGTCCTAAACTTCTATCTCTTTCTTTTTCATCATTTTTTACATCCCTCTAGGACCTAGCACTATGGCTCCTCTACCTGCTCCGTATTGCCCATTTATTTCCCGGGAGAAAGAACCAGGCATTCCTGGGTGAGCCAGTAGCCATCTGGGCTATTCATTCCTGCCCAGGAAGCCCAGCTACCTTATTCATTCCCCAGTGGTAAGAGTCTCATGATACAGAGCCAGTCTGCTTGCTGCTTCTATGGGGCAGCCTACACTCTCCTAGTAGAACAACCCCTCTAGTGTGGACTGTTGCTGTCACAAGAAGTGTGCCTCTGTACACTTAATCCCTCCAGTGTGTGTGTGTGTGTGTGTGTGTGTGTGTGTGTGTGTGTGTGTGTGTGTGTGTGTGTGTCTCTACTGCATGGTCACACATGCTGCACAGGCCTGTGATCTGAGGATGGCGCACTGAGTGGTCCAATTAGATGTCCCCCACATTCTGCCGACCCTGGCAGATGAGCAAGCTGACAATTTACATGTACTTCCATTCCTTCCTGTCCAGTTCCAATAGAGGCTTCAGTCACTAGTTGACCCTAATTCACCTGTGTCATTGATAGGGCTTTTTCCATCTTTGCATGGAACTTCTGTCTATTTCTTGAAGCTGTTTTCCACGTCTCATGAGATCCCTACAAATACACCTGTAAATCCATATTGTAGCTTCTCTGTTCACATTTGATCTTCCTTCTCTGTCATAATGACAGTGATAAATACTTTAAATCTTCTTTGGTTTCATATATTCTGCATATTCTTAGCTGTCTTCCGCTGTGAATTATGCTGCAGGAGGGGGGGGGGGTATGTACACCATTTTTGTAATGATATTAAACCTACTTATTTGTTCAATGAGCCCACACTCTGCTAGCTTTGAATTCAATAGGCTTTCCTTCTGATTGTTACTTACAGCAGTAAACATCAGCATTTCATCTTCCTTTTCTTTCCCCTGCTTTTCATTAACTGTCCTGCAAAATCCTGTCATCATATTTACTATAAAGCTATTCAGCTGCATGCAGAATTTTCTGCTAATCTTTTATACATTGCTTACTTGAAATACACGTGTGCATTATTCTTTCTCACTCTGTAGCCTGGTCTCATGAATTCTTTTTCCAGCATGCTGTCCTGTCACTAGCAGTCCTCACACTGCTTCTTTTTGTTCCCTCCCCCTTTGTACTGTTGTCTGGCACCGTTAAAAACCATAAATGCCTTTTAGAACATTTCAACAACAATGCTTCATTGGTTCCACCTATTTATTGCTCCCTGTTAGGAGGTATTTACTTACCCTGCCTGCTCCTTTTGCTTTCTACCAATATCCTTTCCAAGTCACAGCCATATACCCACTTCCTCTTCATTGTATAAAAGTGGAACTTCATCTCTTCCTCCAGTATAATCCTACTTAAATGGATGCATCTTCTCAATAGATTTACATACCTCTTTATTTGCACCTTGCATACTCATCTTGCTCAGAATATGAAGTTCCTGGGCCTAATTTCTTAAACACATAACTGGGACTTCTCATTCCCTCTCTCATTTATCAGTTTTCCTTCTGTCTGCCCCATATTATCCACTCCATCTACCCTGTAATGCATGGTCTCATTCCATTCCAGTTCCATTCCATTGAACCTGATGTATAATATGTAATAGTTATTCATTATTTCATTTCATCCAGCTACCATTTACACCCCTGCCTCATTTTGCCAGGTTTACCCAACACAAGTTGCATGAGCATTCCTGCTGTTTTTCTTTAAGCAGTTTAAGCTATCTAAACACTTTTTCCCTCTACTCCTGTCGTGGATTTCTCCTATCAGTCTTGGGAACTACGGGCTTTTTTTCCTTTATTCCTTTTATCCCATCTTCTATATTCCCATCCTCTAATAGTATTATTGGATCAGTTATTACCCTCTGCCCCTTCATGTGAATAAATTAAATGAACTTTGCACCACTCCCCACCAACACCACATCCTTGTCCATGTGCAAACCTAATCCCAGCTTTCTTCTTCATTTCACTGAGCTGTTGCACAAACAATAATTTCATACGATAATAATGAAAAGAAAAGCGCATCATCAAACACTCACATAGATCTGCTCACTGTTTTTATTGATACCCCTAACAGACCTGCTAAGCTGCCAACAAGTTAGCCATTGTACTTGTTTCCACGTAATATTTTTTTTCACAATTTGATCAATCAGCAGCTTCAAGTTCTCTCACTAGCCAGTCCAGCTATGCCACTTCTACCTCTGTGCATGCAACTCCATGGTCTTGTCTGCCTCTAGCTGCACCTCCTCCTTCATTTCTCAATCTTTGCATTGTTAACTTTCTTTCCCTCCTTTCCAGAAAAGCTAAGGATTTACAACATTTCTTTCCTTTCATCAATTATCCATCTAATCACTTTTCACCATTCATCTACTTCAGGGTTAAGAATTATTTTGGGGGTCTCTGCTCCTTGCGCTCATGTAGAAAACTCACCTGATGAAGTTATGAGGTTGAGAGTCTTAACTGTGATTTTCCATTCTTTCATAGGTTCATAGGTAGGTACTAGGCTATTGGCCCTAGGGCCTATATAAGCCTAGCCAAAAAGGTATCCTGGCTTTTGCCACCCAAGAAAATTATTTTCCTGTGCCCCTGTTGAACAGAGCCACAGAAATGATCCCCGGGGTGAATTTCAATCTCCCATCCAATCATCTAGATTTTTATTGAAGAGCGCTAATGATTGTTAACTAATTGTTTGATATAGATAGGTAGTTTGTTCCAGAGTATAGGAAGTCTCTGGGACAGGAATCTATCCCTCCAGCATGTTCTGTTTATTGTGGTGACAAGGTTTAGGTCCCTAGAGTGTGTAGCTTGGAGGGATTGGGATTTCTTTAAGTAGAGCATGTCCAACAGCTCTGGGTTTGACATAGCTTTGTATGTTAGGCAGAAATTGCCTCTGAGTAGGCGATATGCGATGGGGTAAAGCTGGAGTTTTTTGAGACAGTCTGCATAGAGCATCAGTCTGAGGCCAGTAATCCTCTTTGTGAGGTATTTCTGTGGCCTTTCCAGTTGCTGTAGATGTCTTGTAAGGTACATACCAAAAGGGGCATTGTACTCTATAATAGGTCTAATGAGTGATGAGTAGAGGGGAACAATGACCCCTTTTTTCCCTGGATGAGAAACCTTTTGTGATGAGGTGTGCCACATAGAAGGATTTCCTGACTACTGTGGTGATGTGATTATCAAAGGAGAGACTACTGTCCACCTGTGTCCCAAGGTCTCTTATCACACTTTCAGTGTTAAGTAGACTACTACCTATGTGGTAGTTCATGGGTACAGAGTTTTTACCAAAAGGGATGACAATGCACTTTTTGGCATTGAGCTTGAGGCCATGGCTTTGACACCAGTCATCTGCCATAGTGAGGCCCTTTTGTAGGATGTCCACATCATTAGGTGTTTCGATTATGGCTACTAGTTTGCAGTCATCTGCGAACTTTGTTAACCAAAGACCTTCTGTGTTAGCCTGCACTTCAGAGAAGTAGATTCCAAACAGGACAGGACCCAGGACTGAACCCTGTGGTACTCCACTTGTCACTCATCTGAAATCGGATTTGGAGTCCTCTACTTTCACAGTGTGGGTTCTGTCAGTGAGCCAGCTGGCAACTCATCTTGTGACATAGGGATTTATACCTAGTTTAGTGAGTTTATCTATAAATGCAGAGTGGGGGATAATGTCGAAAGCCTTGGCAAGATCTAAATAGGCTGTGTGAACCACCTTACCCTCATCTACGGCTTTGGTGACTGCTTCAAAGAAGTCTATCAGGTTTAGGAGACATGATCTGCCTTTTACAGACTGAACTGGGTAGGGTCCAGAGTTTGGAGATTACCAATGTCTTTGTTTATAAGTTCCATGACAATATGTTCCATGGCCTTGCAGACCAGGCTCATTAGGCCAATTGGGCAGTAGTTCCCGGGGTCCGTGGTGGATCCCCCTTTGTGGAGTGGGATAACCGTCACTGTGCACCATTCGGTGGGCACAGAGCGTGAGGTGAGGTTATGATTGAACATGGTACTTAGGTGGGGTGCCAGTTTGTTCTGTAGTTCATGTAGAATGCAGCCTGGGATGTTGTCGGGTCCCATGGATGCTGTGTTCTTGGCTTTGGAGAGTGTGTTTTTTACCTGTGCAGCCATGATTACATGAACTTTGCATTATTCCGGTATAGAGATGGGCCCTTTGAGGGGGAGAGGGGGGTAAAGTTAGCACTGAACCTATCTGCCAGGATGTTGGCAATATCAGTTGGTTCTGTATATTTAGTAGCATTGTGCTGCAACTTAGAGCAAATCTGAGTGTTGCCATTGAGATTCTTGACATAGCTATAGAATGCTTTGTGGTTGTCTTTAGAAATAGTAGCAATTTTGCTTTCATAACTAGCTTTGGAGGATTTTATGAGGGATCTCAGCTTTTTACTGAGGCTGGCCAGGGAGTTCCTCCAGTCATGGAATTTTATTATTTTTTTGCAGCAGTTTCTTTCTTCTGTTGTAGAGTTTGTTTATGGCAGGTGACCACCAGATTGGCTTCCTTTTTTTGGAGGAAAGCATCTTGGTTTTGTTAGGGATAGCATGATCCATGCACTCATGTAAGTGCTTATAAAGTGCATTTGTGTAGGATTCAGCAGTTGTACCTCTATTGTCTGTCAGCATGGGTGTCATGAAGTTTACCACTTCTGTCTTAAGAAGCGTGAAGTTGGCTTTGGAGAAATTTTTTACAGTGGTTTCCCTAATGGGCGGTGGGGGCAGGATGTGGATGTCTAGGGTGATTAGCTTGTGGTCGGATCTGATCAACAAGGAATTGACCTCTTGTGTGGAACACCAGTCACCCATGTTGGTAATGACCAGGTCTAGGATATTGCTGCCCCTGGTGGGGGTGTGGATAAGTTGATCCAAGGCATTGGGATTTATGAATTCCAGAAAACATTGAGCAAAAGTGTTGGTACATGAGTAGTTTTCCCAGTTAATGGTGGGGTAGTTGAAATCACCCATTATTAGGGTGTTAGGTTGTACCCTAATATTTTCCAGTGTATCAAGAAATGAAGACTGGAAATCCTCGGGCAGGGTGGGGGATCTGTAGCAAGCTACAATTTGGAATGCGGTCTCGCCCAGAATTAGTTGCACTTGGATAATCTCAGATGCATTATGCTGAGCAACTAGCCTGGAGGTGTGGATATCCTTAATGAATATGGACACATCTCCGGCTTTAGTGTTTCGGTCCAGGTTAGCTGGCCGAAAGGTGTGGTATGAATTATAGCCTGGTAATGCAGGGGTGCTCTCTGGAGCCTTGAACCAAGTCTCTGTCACTGCACAGATATTGATGTTCTCCATTTTAAGGAGTGCATCGAGTGAGTGCATTTTGAAGTTTAGATTTCTAGCATTGAGTAGCATTACCCTCAGATTTTGCTTGCTTGTACCTGTTACAATGGTGAATTTGTCATTTGAACCTTGCCTAAAAAAGGCACTATAGGGGTGGCAAGTGCCTTAGCCAGTATCCAAAATCCCAAGGGCGACAGGTGCAGGCCATCTCTACCAAAGCATCATGGTTTGTCAGTCATGTCATCCCAGGCAGTCAGATACTGGATCCCCTTAGAGTGACACCAGAAGCTTAGCCAATTGTTGAAGTCAATCATTTTGTCCTTGTACTGTGGTATCATTCTGGGTGATGGCAGGATGCTAATCAAGGCTAGGGTCATACCTGCCTGGGCTACATGTTCAGAGAGCTCCTCCATGTCTCTTTTCATGTAGTCCAGGGAGGTATGTCTCAGGTCATTCACATCAGCATGGACAATAACAGAGTCATATTTCTACTTGTGGAATGACCTGATTGCGTTATGTGGTGGATCCTGGCATCTGACAGGCAGCTGACAGTAACTTTCTCCTTATTTAGCCTGGTGAATGGAACATCAGTGTGCCCGACTTTAGAGTCACCTATGACTAGACTGTTGGGCATGTTGCTGTGCCTTATGGGCTGTTGTTTAGTGGCACACTGAGTTTGTGGGCTATGTGCCATTTGGGTTGTGTTGGGAGGGGTGGAGGTTGCTTGCGTTTCTGCTTTGGAGGTCTCTGTTGCTTGGGCAGATTTTTATTGAGAGCCTCTGTGAATGTAGGTGTGTGTTTTGTGTTTCTATGTGTGTGTTTTAGTGGTGTAGGCATTGAGGGATTATGTGATGAGTGTGGTGTGGTACAAGTATTTACCCTCTCCTCTTGACTGTCTAGTCCAGTCTTGGGTGAAGAGAGCTTTGCTTCCAGTTTGGCTATATAAGTGCATCTCTCAAAGGTTGTAGTGTTGGGTGGTAGGAGGAGAGGGTTGTCTGTGTAAATGAGGCAATTGCTGCATTGCCCCAAGATGCTCAGATTCATCAGGTAGACAGGAGAAAACACCAGGAGCTGACCCATAGACATGCCTGGATAGGTGCTTATTTATTAAGTACTAAAAATCTGTTTTCCTCTAAACAGGTGATGAAAGTTGAGTGCTGTCATAATTTGTAGCTTATTTAGTGCTTAGAACGAGTTTTGAACAAGTGCTGAGCTCCTGTTATCATTGCAAAGTTTGAGAAGTCTCTTAAGTTTGCTAATTATTTAAGACTGTTTATTTCTTTACTCCTTTACAGAAGTGTTGGGTGGTTATCCTGAAGCTGTGAATTAGGCAGTTGTTTGTTAACAGTGAAGGTGCATTCTAAATCATTTGGGAGGAAGTCCCACTTGGAGGCATTAAGATCATCTAGAAAACCTTATTCTCCATGAAATAATTCTTACAAGTAGCAATGGTGTGAGGGACTGAAATATTTTGAGTATCACTGAATGCATGAGGGAACAATCAATAATGACAAATGGAAGTATTTGTGAATCTCCTGTTCCAAATGACAGTACTGAGGATTGACTCTTCTCTTAAGTCATTTTTTGACCTGATAAATTTGAGCAGTTTCTTCAGTTAACATTATGGTTCTAAGAGAAACATGATTACTCTTTTAATGATTCATTTGGTGACAGTTGTATTTAGCCCCTTTATCTAAGCATCCTTGTTGAACCACTGAATGCTTCCCTAGAGATTAAGATCAGGAAGCTGCTGAGGATGTTCCTACACATCTTGATAACTGGATAATGAGCAGTCACTCCCAGCTCCAAACATTTCCCCTCTGAGTAAAGTGCATGCCAGTGGTAATTGCTTCCATATAATAAGGAGCTCTAAAGTAGTTGGAAGGCTGCCCTGTAGTCGTGCCTCCATATAGCTAGGGAACTCCAACCCTTGGGATGACTTCCCCCCCATTAACCACATTGGTATCTATCCCAAGAGTAAATGGTGTCCCCACTTCACATCTCACAGTGTTGGGGATTGCTGTGATCTTTGTGAACTCCTATTTTTCATCTTTGATAACACACATTTCACATACTCAGAATGGCATCCAGACACCTTCTTCATGCACTGTGTTTTTCTGTATTTGCCTTTCTTTCCCATCAGACATTGTTTCATGGCATTAAGCTTCACAGCAACTTGTGCATTTATAGTTTCTCATACCAGATGCTACTTTATGGTCTGTAAACTGACCTGGAGGGAGAATTGATCATAAGTGTAGGCTCTGTTAGAGCCCCCAATGAGAATTTTAAATATCCGTATGTGGCACCTAAATGATGGACCTTTCTACCCAGACTTCTTGTGGTCAAAATGTTCCTTTGCCTTTCCCCTCAGCCACATTAACCATATATCGTCACCATTGATTATACATTTTCTGATATCCGTGGTGTAAGGTTTATAGTCAAATTAGGGACACAGCATAAGAGTACTATTGTGGAGATGAGAGTGGTTCTTTTGTCACAAGCCTCCTGTGATCACAATCCTCAAAGCCATATTTCTGTGTAATTGAAGAACAGAGCAGTAGTTGGTACAGTAGGAAGAATGGAAGGACTTATCCTACCACACTGTATAGTGAATCTGTGAGAGCTGGAACTGTGCAGGTTCAGCATTTACAATGTAATGCGTCATATATGATCCTTTAGGCCATCTGTGACCAAGAGTTCCAGAAAGGAGATGCCACAACTCTGGGCATTATCCATTACTGACAAAGTCCAAATGTAACAGTAATTTCCACATCCAAGTTACAGATCTTGAAAACATCAGTGCAAGCTTGACCTATATGTTTCCCCTGAAACAAACATTCACTCAGAACAGACAAAGGTCATGGTGTTTTGGTGTGAGGCTTATCTATATGGTCCCTCTCATCCTAAGTCCCCTATTTAGGGATCTATGCCTCCTTTAGGTTATTTATTTGATCTTGGAGAAGCTCACTAGCCCGCTGTTTGAGCTGTTTGCTCCAATGTAGTTGAAGTTTTTTCTCTTACAAATCCTTGATTTTAGTGGCAGCAGCAACACTCAGTCGAATGCTTGAATTAAAGGTCCTTAAAAGATTACAGATTAATAACTTTTGAAATAGCTTCTAGTGGTACTGCATTTTGTCAAAAAATATGGTAATATATTTCTGGATTCACTCCCGTGCATTCAGAACATAGGGCAATGAGCACCCTTCAGCATTCATTGTTTCCATAGCAGATACGGGTTTTACAGGATCAGGTTGCTAGCCTGTGGCCCAAACCTCCTCAGAGGGTCCTCCACACACCTGCACACACACAGAGTGTCCAATCCACCTATTGTATGTCTTTGGAAGGTGGGAGGAAACCGAACCACCCAGAGGAAACCCACAGGAATGCAGGGAGGACATGCAGACTCCACATAGAAGGCACCCCCAGAGAACCTCTTGCTGTGAGGCGACAGCACTAACCGCTACACCACTGCACCATCCATGGTAATATATTAACCAGTCCTAAATGAAGTTTGACCACAACTGTTTTGACATCTACCAGTTTCTTCAGTTATATGTCCCCAAGTAATACCTGTGCTGTTACCTCCTGATCTTGCCTAAGTACATTTGTAAAGCTTTACTGACATGACATGTGTTTTAATAATAGGTCTTCCTCTGAGGTTATAGCTAGCAAGGGTAGATCACCATATGACATCTACTCAGCATGTTTTTGCTGGGAAATCTGTTCTATTGGATCCTGCAGGTGCAGCTATATAATACTTTATATTAATGTTTAGGGTATTCACTATTGTATCATGTATGAATGCTATGTGTATTCTCTATACTATCATACAGGAAAGTTATGGGTGCTCACTGTAATATCATACACAAAAGTTATTGGTACTCACTATATTATCATATGTGAATGTTATGGGTACTTACAATAATATCACATGTAAAAGTTACTGGTACTCGCTGTAATATATGTGAAAGTTATTGGTACTCACTATAACATCATACATGAAAGTTATGGGCACTCACTATAATATTGTATATGAAAGTTATGGGCACTCACTATAATATCGTATATGAAAGTTATGGGCACTCACTATAATATCGTATATGAAAGTTATGGGTACTCACTATAATATCACATGTAAAAGTTACTGGTACTCACTATAATATATGTGAAAGTTATTGGTTTCTATTATAACATCATACATGAAATTTATGGGCACTCACTATATCGTATATGAAAGTTATGGGCATACACTATAATATCGTATATGAAAGTTATGGGTACTCACTATAATTTTGTACGTGAAAGTTATTGGCACTTGCTATAACGTCACATATGAAAGTGATGGGGTATTCTCTACAGTACATTATGAAAGTTATAGGTACTCACTATAAATGCTATAAATTTAAATTGTATTACTGTAAATTATATCCACTTAGCAAATACACCTGCCACCATCATCCAATACACAGATGGTTCCACCCTTATCTGCTGTGCCAAAAACTTTGATACATTACAAAATCACACAAAAGTGTCCTTCATGTCTATTAAAACTTGGTATGCTGACTTACAACTACTGCTAAAAAAAATCAAACTGATCCTTTTCACTCTAAATCAGCTATCTCATCAAAAATCTAATTTCTACCTATTTTCATCAAATAGTACAAACATAAGATAGTTATAGATACAAAACATTTATTTCTATTTACTTACTGGGGGGGGGGTCACTACTGATGAAAACTTAAAATCCAACCTTCACATAAACCAAATGGTTGAAAGAACCCAGCAGAAACTTAATTCCCTTTACAGAGTGAAATGCTATCTAACAAACTTCACCAGAAAACATAGTGCATCATCTCTCCACATACCTACCTTCCTTTATGTGTTTCACAAACTACCGAACCTACGAACTACCCAATTAAATCTCCTGGAATAGTGCTGCAATTAAATAGCTAAATCTATTACCAACATCTCCCACAAATCCCATCACTGCCTAGCACTCAAGCACCTGCAGTGGCTTGAACTCAAACACCAACTAAATCTATCACAAATAGTCACTATCCATAATATCATAATATAACCCAGGACATTATCCAAGCCTCATTCTAATCCTCTAACACTAGACCCCTGATAGAACTCTTGAGACCACTGATAAACTGCTATTGGCAGTTTCAAAGTGTAAACACCAAAAGGCTGGCTCCTTGTACACCACAGATGTCACCACAATCTGGAACTCTATCCCCTGGCACTCAAGCAATCTGAATACACTAGGTATTTTAGGACTCAATTAAAACAACATCTCATGGACTCATGGTTATGCTTCTGTACTTTACATGGCTAATCTCTCACTAATTTTATTACCTTTGCCTTCTACTCTGTCCCACTACTTCTATAACCCTCTATAATGGTCTATTTACCTGCTATTTTCTCTCAATGTATGTAAGTAAATGCTGCTTTTTTTCATTTATATAAAATTCCAAATGCCTGTGTGCCAGGCATAAACATCTATACAAATACTGTTTTACACTCTGTATAACACTGACTGCCTTTGTGCCATACCAGTCCAAAATGGATTCCTGCAAGTAAGGCATCTGCAAGGTCCCAAAAATACCAACATGAACCAAAAAATAACCAGCAGATAGTGGAAGCCATAAAAATATATATTAATTCACTTGAGTCAAGACATCAATATACAAAAAGCCCTTAGTGATGAGGTGTGCCACATAGAAGGATTTCCTGACTGTTGTGGCGATGCAGTTATTGAAGGTGAGACCACTGTCCACCTGTGTCCCTAATTCTCTTATCACACTTTTGGTGTTTAGTGTACTGCCACCTATGTGGTAAATGGGTACATGTTTTTTCCCAAAGGGGATAACTATACATTTCTTGGCATTGAGCTTGAGCCCATGACTCTGGCACTGAGCATCTGTTTCTGTAAGGCCCTTTTGTAGAATATCCACATTATTTGGGGATTCAATAATGGCTCCCAATTTGCAGTCATCTGCAAACATTGTTAGCCACAGTCCATTAGTGTTGGCCTGTACTTCAGAGAAGTAGATGCCAAACAAGAGCAGTCCCAGGACTAAACCCTGAGGTACTCCACTTGCCACTTGTCTGGAGCTGGATTTGGAGTCGGCTACTTTTACAGTGTGGGTTCTGTCAGTAAGCCAGTTGTCAACCCATCGAGTGACATAGGGAATAATGCCCAGCTTAGTATGTTTATCTATGATTCCAGAGTGGGGGATTGTGCCGAAGGCCTTGCCAAGATCCAGATAGGCTGTGTGTACCACCTTACCCTTGTCCACGGCTCTGGAGACTGATTCGAAGAAGTCAGTCATGTTTAGGAGACATCATCGGCCCTTCACGAACCCAAACTGCGTGGGGTCCAGTGTTTGAAGGTTGCCAATGTCTTTGTTTATACGTTCCATGATAATACGTTCCATTGCCTTGCGGATCAGGCTCGTCAGACTGATGGGGCGGTAGTTCCCGGGATCCATTGCTTCCAGGTCACTCCTGAAAAGAGACTATGTCCAATGGGCCTACCTAGCTACCAAATATGATTAATGGCTTTGTAAGCCACATCAGTAATACCATTTTTGAGAATCATGTACTACACCAAATGTAAAGGCACAGAGATTCCTGGATTTTGTAAACACAAACTCTCTGGACCAGACTGTCAATACACCAACCACAGGTGCAAAAATACTAGAAGTGGTCCTTACTAATATAGAAGAGTGTTGCACAACCCCCCCACCCCAAGTGGAATGTCCTCTCTGGTGAGGTAAGACCACAAAATAGTCTCCTTTGAAGTAAAATTAAACCCAGAACTTCAGCTAACCCTAGAATGTTCAGGAACTACTCTAAGGCTAATTTTTAACTATTAAATGATACCGTGGCAAAACTTCAAGCTTCCTCCAAACCATGAAAGCAGTGCTGTCTACACAGAACTGTCCAGAGAAACCCTGTACAAGTATGTTAATAGCTGCATAGAGGCAGCTGCACCCACCAAGAATAAGTACAACACTAAATCAAAAACCAAGCCACCCTGGTGGAATCACAACACCAATAGGCTGTATAACAGAAAGAAGAAAATCCTGGCAAAATTAGGAGGTGTAGTACCTAGTAGGAAGAAATTAATATTATCAAATAAGGACAAATAAAGCCTACCACAGTCAAATTTGAGGTAAACATTAGCTGTGTCTGCACCTTCAAAGGCAATACAAATGTCTTGCACAGGTCATTGTTAATGGAGCCACCTATACCAAGCCAGAAGATATAGCAAACCTACAGGCAGACAAATTCAGCTCTAACTTTACCTCTCTTTTCCACCCAGCCTCCCCTCAGGAAATACTATTAAATATAATTCCCCCAAACATCACTAGAGAACAGGTCCTTAATGCTCATCTTTAAGGCCAAGAATGCTATATCATGGAGCCTTGACAGTATCTCAAGCTGTCTTCTAAACAGCATGAAACATGACCTAACCAACTCACTGAAATCACTATTTAACCATAGTGTGAAAACAGGCTTTTTGCCTCACAAATTGAGAACAGCAACTGTCATCCCTCTGCACAAAAGTGTGCCATCTACAGATCCTGGAAACTACAGACCCATAAGTCTCACTAGTATCTTTTGCAAAGCCATGGAAAGACTTATCATGGAAACAATCAGTAATGACATAGGAAACCTCCAGACATGGGACCCAACCCAGTGTGTTTCCATCAAGGGCAGGTCATGCCTAATCATCAGCCTGTTGGCTCACAGATAGGATGCAGGAGGTTAGAACTGAGGAGTCCACCTCTACAAAGAAGTCAGTCACCAGTGGGGTTCCGAAGGGATCAGTCCTAGGACCACTCATTTATGGCATCTACTTCTCTGAAGTCAAGTCCAACATCAAAGGCCTTTGGCTGACCAAATTTGCAGATCACTGCAAATTAGAAACAGTCATAGAATCCCCTGCTGACACTAATGTTTGCAAGTAAGGCCTGATACAGATAAATAACTGGTTTCAGAGCCATGGACTAAAACTACATGTCTTGAAATGCATAATAGTGTCCTTTGGGAAGTCATTCACTCTGATAAATATATTGTTGACAACATACCCCTAAGAAATGACCCAGTGGTCAGGGACTTGGGGACACACGAAGACAGTAATCTAGCCATTGACCATTGTGTGAAGAAATCATTCTATGTTGTACTACTTATAAATAAAGGTATGGCATCTGTGTCCAAGGAGGTCATAGTTCCACTGTATTTGGCATTCATCAGACCTGTCACTGAGTACAATGCCATCTTTGGTATGTACCTAACCAGGCATATCAAACAATTGGAACATCCACAGAGGTTCTTTACTAAAAGATTACAAAGCATAAGTAAAATGTCCTATGTAGACCACCTCAAAGCCCTATCACTGTATTTTTCTCCTACAGGCTGTTGAAAAGTGATCCATGCCTGCCATACAAGGCATTGTTGGACACCAAACTGATGGGCATCTAGCAGATCCACAAAATAATCAGTATCAGAATTATCCATTCTAAAGATTTAAACCTTGCCAGTGATATAAATAGGATCTGCTGGAGTGACAGGTATGTATCCCAGACAATATGCCTCCTCTGGAAGAGGATCCCTATCCATGTGGAGCAGAGTTCTTTCCTAAATCATTTTAAGTGTTACTTAAATTAGATGGGAACAGAAAACATCATTCCTGGCTTGGCACCTATGTCTCTAATGGACACAGGCAACCTGTAAATGTTTCGTATCCCAGGCTCCTGCTTGTAAATGTTTCATCTCCCAAGCCCCTGCTTGCACCTACCAAGGACAGCAAAACTTGTCAGAGATTTGGGATGCATCACTAGGCTTAAAAAGGGCCCAGTTGCCATTAGCCTAGTAAACATCTATGAACCTATGAACTGCCTGCTTGCCATGGATCTTCTTGTATATAAATACTGTTTAACACCATGTAAAACTCTAATTGCCTGTTTAGCATGCACCAACTTCTGTGTAAAACTTCAACTGTATGTGTGCAGTGTACTGTAGCTGCATCTATATAAATACTGCTGTAGTACATGGATTGTAAAATAAAAAATATGCCAGTACTGGCCAGCAAAGTACAGTGGCAAAATTAAAAATAAATTTCTTTATGCCTGCTGTCTGTACCAGTGATCTGTCCCTGACTTTTCTTAACATAAGACAATCCCCTGGATTCAATAAACTCCAGGTAGGAATAGTGCTATTCTTGCACGGAGTGAACCATGTCCATTTACCCTTAGCTTTAACAGCAGCATATTCATGAAGGCGCGCTGCTGCTAAGACTAAAAAGACACAAGCACTACTGAGTGCATGGGGTGTGTTTAAGTAGTGCGTGCACATCTAACACATCCCCTACACTCAGAAAGTGCCATATAGCACTTTGTAAAAGCATTTCAGTGTCCATGGACACTGAAATCAAATTAAATAAGTATTTCAGTGTCTGTGAACACTGAAATGGATAGGGGAGCAAAAAACAATGCGGAGTATGTGTGACAGGTTCTGTCACACACACCCTGCATTGTAAAAGTGCCATATGGCCATACCCCTCAACTGTACAGGTTTCTGCAGAATGCCCAGATGCCTGCTTCACATACCTCTCAACCTCCTAGAACAAGAAAGCTGCACAAAGCTATAAATAATGGGAGACAAAGGCACAAAATAAGGGACACTTTTTAAATATTGCACTTACAAACCCGTAAAGTTGATAGAATAAAATGATTGCATTAGCATGGACTTCTTGAGGGGTATGAAGACTGAAACCTAAATGTCTGCCATTGTAAAAGTGCCATAAGACCATACCCCTCAACTGTACAGGTTTTTGCAGAATGCCCTGATGCCTGCCTCACATACCTCTCAACCTCCTAGAGCAAGAAGGCTGTACAAAGCCATAAATAATGGGGGGACAAAGGCACAAAAATAGGGACACTTTTTAAATATTGCACTTACAAACCTGGAAAGTTGATAGAATAAAAGATTTGCATTAGCATGGACTTCCTGAAGGGTATGATGACTGAAACTCAAATGTCTGCCATTGTAAAAGTGCTGTATGGCCATATCCCTCAACTTTAATTAAAATTAGCGCAGGTGTAAGTGGGAGTAAGCACTGTTAAGCAAAGCTAAGAGGACTTAACCATCTGTTAGTATTGCTTAGCTTCGTGCAAAACCATGCAAACTCACCTACAACTGCTTAAAAGTGTTTTAATCACTCTGTCTCCATCAGCCCTTGTTCTGCCAGCAACAAAATAATCAGCCCTACCAAGTCTCGAACCCAGGACCCTGTACGTTATAGTTAGAGCAATATACCTCTACACCATTGAGCTATATGACTTTCTGCTGCTTTTTCAAACATATCATGCAGTAGAGTCATTCAATAGTAGGGGAAAAACACTGTGGAATCAGTCAGGTCTTGTAAATATATATATATATATATATTTATATATATATATATATATATATATATATATATATATATATATATATATATATATAAATATATATATATATATATATATATATATATATATATGTGTGTGTGTGTGTGTGTGTATGGAAATACATATATATGAAAACATATGTATGTGTGTGTATATATATATATATATATATATATATATATATATATATATGTGTGTGTGTGTGTGTGTGTGTGTAACATGTAGTGCAGTCGTACCTCAGAACCATGCCTCTCAACCTCTTAGTGCAATACATCTGGACAAAGGCTGTCAAAATGGGTGGACGATGGACAGAAAATAGGGACATATTTTAAATATCACTCTTATAAACTTAGAAAGTTGCTAGAGTAACAGGGTTTGTTGCAGCATACATTTTCCGAAGGATAACAGGTCTGACACTGAAATGTATTTCATTATTTACTGACAGAAATCCTCAGATCATCACAGTGATTAACAGAAAAATACAAATAATTTGGGGAACCCAACAAAAATATAAGCCAAAAACCTGGACATTCTGTGACAATCTGGGCATGTGAGAAGTATGCTCAGATCCCCTTAGTGCAACAAATCTGGACCAAGCCTGACAAAGTGGGGGGACAAAGGCAAGAAAGTAAGGACATATCTGAAATACTTGAGTAGATAAGCTGAGAAAGTTGCTGCAGTAACACCATCTGTTCTAACATATATTGTCTGAAATATCACAAGTCCGGGACTCAATTGCTTTTCATTAGTTAGTAACTTCAATCTGCACATCATCCCACTGATTTGTCAGAAATATACAACAGTTATGGAGACCAGACCAAAGATATGAGCCAGACAACTGGACATCCTACGAATATGTGGACATAACATAACATTAGGGAAACTACACTGAGCTGCCAAGCATGCCACCAAGCACTGTCCAAACTACAGTCAGACAAAACACTACCCAAAATCAGCTATGGGAAATTACACATGCATTTGCAAATATATCAGGCACTACAGGGATGTAACAGTAGTGAAAAACAGAACTGGTGTGAAAGTGCATACCCATAACCAATTGCACTGCAGGCATAGCAACATACTGGTAAGCCAAATGAACACTAGGGTATAATGACTGTGTGAACAAAGATATCCTGTTTGCCACTTATACACTACCCCTACACATACTGCCCCAAGTCACAGTGTAGTAGGAATCCTGATGTGGTATGGGACATGTTTCCGTCTGTCCATATAAACATATGCAGCCAATAGACCACCAGAAACTGGAGCAGCATGCACAGTCCGATAGAAAAGGACCCATGACACTCACATCTACCCCTTCCTTACACAGCCCAACTAACATTTACACAGTACACTGCTACACAATCCTGTCAGTCTGTTAACAATGGCCAGACATACACAGACCTTGCACCCGTACAGATTCCCACAGAATTTCCAGGCTTTGGCCTCATATATATGGCCTCTTCCTTATAAAATGTCTGAGATTCTGCTACATCACTGGGATGATATCAGGACTGAAGGCACTAAATAATGATATACCATACCTATCAACCTCTTAGTGCATGACATCTGGACAAAGTCTGACATAATTGGGGGACAGAGGCCCAAAAACAGGTGCAAATTTGAAATATTGCTGTTATAAACCAAGAAAATTCCTGGTGTAACAGGGTTTGTTGTAACATATCTTATCTGAGGGATATGAAGTCAGAAATACAAATGGATGTTAACATTTACTGACTGCAATCCCCACAGTATCCTACTGATTTGCCAAGGACATAAACTGTCAGAGGAACAGACCAAACATAAGAGTAAAACCTCTGGCCATTCTGTGGCTAGCCCTACAGTTGAGAGTTATGTCATCCAGATAACACTGTCAGACCTGAAATCACACAGGAAAATGCATGTGCACACAAATACTGTTAATCTAGCATTATTCCAACTGTATAACAGCAATACTTATATTCTGTCCCAAAGTCTGGAACCTTCTCCCCCATTTTGTTGGGCTGTCTCCACATGTCATCTTATAAAAGGTATTTCCACCTACCCTCTGTGATGCTGTAGTTCACACACCTCCATGATGTCCCCATCACAAGCAAGGAAAAGGGACAATGTCGAGATGGAGTACTCAATTATAGGAGTGTGTTGTCATGTCATTTGCTATTGGAATAATAACACAGCTATTCTGTATGTAATTAGCAAGTGGGGGACACCAGTTGGTGCACAGGCCATATATGAGTACTACTGGAGTGTCTGTTGAACAATACTGATTGTAACACTGCTAGGCCAGCTACTGGGATGTAGTAAATATCCATATGTTACTTGTGAATACAACTATGATACACATGTTTGTCTTACAAATCTAAGAGACCTGTACAGGGTATGTGCATAGCACACTACTGTCACAAAAGTGTGTGTGTTGAACTGCATGTCATATACTGAGCTCATACCATTCAACTGTCCAGTGTTCTGCACACTGATCACATGTGTGCCTCATAGTTGTAGTAATTTCCTCATAGAGTTGTGTTATGTCTGGCAAATCATTGGCAAAGCTGTGAAGACTGACATCAGAACATAATAGCATACATATGAATGTCAGACATCCTCCAGGGTATTTCTGTGAATGCAAAGCCTACTGTTCTATCACGGACTTAAGTGTGTTACAGCAATATTAATGCAGTGTCACTAATTTTGGCCCATTGCCCCCCCATTCATGTGTGCCGCCGTCCAGATGTCCTGCTCTAACAGGTTGATAGGTATGACTGAGCAGCAAGTGTGTAAATACAGTGTGCCACACTGACATAGAACAGAAATGTATATTAGGTATTACCTGTGCACATGTATGCATGAGTAGATGTAGCTGGAAGCCTCAAACCAACAGACATGAGATGCAAAACATCAGGTAAATAAGCTGTACATGTTGTACACATGTGTAATCATAGTTTCAGTGCATCCAACAGACATAAATGCCTACAGCCACTGGTTGTTGCATTGCCCTGACAGAGAAATGGGTACTAGAATAAGCATGATTATCAGGTTGAAATTGGAGAAGTGCCCTACTGCGTTATGACCTTGTGTCCACACCTAATACAAACAGCTATATGAGCACCTACATAGCTGTATGGATTCAGCAACACCTGACTTGTAAAATCCACCTCCACCAAGGTAGAGTAATCCCCTTTGGTGGACAGCAGCAATACACAAACCACAGGATAGGTTGTTATACTGGCTGTACAGGGCCAAATAGGAGCAGGCGCCAACTTGGAAGCAAGTCCACCTATGTCTGAACAAGCATATAAGGTCACAGGTGAATCACTGTAAGGCTAACTATGAGTACTAATCGGACACATCCACGAAGGCTAATCACAAGGCTGTTGTTACATATGTCTTCAGTCTCAGAGGCAACAACCCACACCACCCTGTACTGGTGTGCAATCACATCACATACACACATGCTATAGCTATAGCCAACCTGCTGCAGACAGGTTAAGTGAAAACATCCCCCCCCCGTCCCCCCATCAATACAGGTGGATACGCACAGCACCCGCACCCCTCCCCTCATCATCAGGGAGCAGGTCCATAATGCCTACTCAAAGGCAACAAAATTAAGTAACCATGGGACCTGACAACATCCCTATCTGCATCCTACATGAACTCAGGCATGTGCTTCCAGCTCCTTTACATACTGTAGTCAAACAAAGCCTGAGCACCATCGACATTCCATCTGCATGGATTATGACCACTGTCATCCCTCTACACAAAAGTGAATGATGAAAGGAGGAGTATGCAGTTTACTGACCCTCACTGGGGGGAGCCTGACACATCAGGACCAGGAGTGCAATGCAAGCTCATACTGTGCTGATAGATGACAGGGGTATGATGTGGTCATACGTGGTGGCTAGTCAATGTTGATGTGCAGGTTCTGTAAATAATGTTGACCAATGTATCATGTCCTGTGATGTGTTTCCCTGTTTATGTCTTCCAGGTGACATGCAGAGTGTCAGACATCTGCCATACTCAGACGCAGAGACATCAGCTATCATTGACACCATAGTGCAGCACCATGGGGTGATGTTTGGCTGTAGCCAAATGCACCTGCAGGAGTGGACCGCCCTGTGGGATGACCTTGTTCACAGGGTAAATGATGTGGATCAGCACACATGGACTTATGAACAGGTCAGGCATCGTGCAACTGACCTCATCCACCATGTCCACCGAAGGGCTGCTGCCATGGCCCGGGACTGCACAGCCACAGGTAGGGTTCCTGCTATACAGGCCCCACTTACACCTATGGAGGAGCTCCTTGACAACCTTGGAGCACCCACCACATAACAACAGCAGAGTCAACACACCCACATTGTGGAGGTGGGTGGCACCCAATCACCAGGTGAGGAGAGTGCAGGTAAGGTCACAGTGGACATCAATCTACTACTGTATCAACCATACTGGCATCCGTAGGGTATCTAGATGCATATGTCAGGTCAAAACACAGTTGTGGGTGGGGTTTTGTAATGCACAGAAGTGCACATCTAAGGTGAAGGACAGAAATTTGTGTAGTATCGTAGCTTGTACTGTACATGTGCAGAAAAGCAGCATTCATCTTGCACTAATGCCACATGTGAGGCTGCTGAAAATACTTCTCTCCCACAACTACATACGTCCCTCTGGTTTGGATGTGGGACAGCAGCCTTAAGCTGGTGAGTATGGAATTGTTCTGTTGTGTCTCACCAATACCCCAGGCATGTTAAGGGCATGCATTTTACCATGCACACAACTGTCACTCTTAGCCATATTGTGATATGTTCACTTGTGGTGGGGTCAACTGCATTGCATCACAGTGGTCATCACAGGGGCCTATTTGCAGGAGATGTAACATGTCTGTAGCATGCCTCACAACCTGTCAGTGCAAGAAATCTGGACATAGACTGACAAAATGGGGGCCCAAAACTAGGGACATATTTTAAACATTACTCTTATACAGTGGATAGAAAAGGTGTACACACCCCTGTTAAAATGGCAGGTTCTTGTGATATACAAAAAATGAGGCCAAAATAAATCATTTCAAAACCCTTCCCACCTTTAATGTGACATATAACCTGTACAATTCAATTGAAAAACAAGCAAATCTGTTAGGGGAACAAATATGAAAAATAAGTAATGTACAATAAGCTGGATGCATAAGTGTGCACAGCCTTAAATGAATACTTTGCTGAAGCACCTTTTGATCTAACTAGAACATTCAGTCTTCTTGGGCACACCCTTGCCATCAATTAAAGAGACTCTAATACCTAATAACAGTCATCTGTCCTAGTAAGATTTCCCTGACATTTACTCAGTTGCCTGCTACAGCAAAAGCCATGGTTTGCAGAGAGCTTACAAGGCAGAAAAGGGATCTCATTGTTGAAAGGTATCAGCCGGGAGAAGTGTACAAAACATTTCTACAGCATTGCATATACCATGGAACACAGTGAAGACAGTCATCAAAAAGGGGATAACATATGGGACAACAGTGATGTTGCAAATAACTGGACGTCCCTCCAAATTTGATGAAAAGACAAGACAAACACTGGTCAGGGAGGCTGCCAGGGGACCTACAGAAACACTGCAGGAGCTGCAGGAATCTCTGGCAAGTACATGCCGTATTCTACATGTGATGACAATCTCCTGTATTCTCCATATGTCAGGCCTATAGGGTAGGATTGGAATATGAAAGCCTTTTCTCACACAGAACAATATCCAGGCCTGGCTAAAATGTGAAACAATATGTCAAGTCTCCCAAAAGCATGTGGAAAAATGTGTTATGGTCTAAGATGAAGTTTGAACTGTTTGGCCACAATTCCAAAAGGTACGTTTTTCCCAAAAACAACACATCACCAACAGAACACCATCCCCACAGTGAAGCATGGTGGTGGCAGTGTCCTGCTTTGGGGTTGCTGTTCATAACCTGGAACTGGGCTATTAGTCAAGGTGGAGGGAATTATGACCAGTTCCAAATACCAGTCATGTTTGGTCCAAAACCTTCAGGCATCTGCCAGAAGGCTGAAGATGAAGAGGACTTTCACCTGTCAACACAGCAATAACCTGAAGCATACATCCAAATCAACAAATGAATGGCTTTACCAGAGAATCAAATTATTGGAGTGGCCCAGCAAGAGCCCAGACCCAAATTCAATAGAAAAATCTGTGGGGTGACCTAATGAGGGCTGTGCACAAGACATGTCATCGCAATCTGACAGAGTTGGAGGGCTTTAGCAGGGAAGGGTGGGCAAATATTCAAAGTCAAGATGTGCCATGCTGATAGACTCCTTCCCAAGAAGACTGTCCCCGGGATTCATGAAGCTCGGCGCAAGGCCGGCGTAAGGCCTGCGCCGGCGGTGCATGGAATATCCGGTGCAGTAGCGCCATATACATATTAATGAGAGTGCACCGGAATCACAGACACATGCGTAGTGTACGTGAGCGAGCCCAGGTAGGATGCGTCTGGAGGCGT